>NC_088349.1:20282500-20582500 GCF_036884655.1 Musa acuminata AAA Group
GTAATTACTAACAAAAGAATCATGCTCCTTTTATAGTAATTTATATTTTTTACTAATTGATTTACATTCATCAAATAAATCATGAAAAGCATTTAATAGTTCATCAAAGGATAAATTTATATCAAATGAACTTGTTATCTCATCTCCAATGGCCATTAGTGCATAGTGAGCAACTTGCTTGGTGATGGTAGGCTCCTCTTCTTCGGATACACTTGAGTCGTCCCATGTTGCTTTAGGAGCCTTTTTCGTTGATTGCCTCTTCTTGGCTAGGGGGCATTCACTCTTGTAATGTCCCGATTTCTTGTATTCGTAGCATATTACTTGATCTTTCTTGAGTTCAAATTTATTTTTAGTGTCATTTTTAAATTTATTTCTTTTTATGAATTTTTTGAATTATCTTGTTAGGAGTGCCAAGTCTTCATCAAGGTCCTCATCACTTGAGTTTTCTTTCAAGTGGTCTTCTTAGGTTTTTAGTGTCATATCCTTTTTGTTCTTTGGAAGGGTATCTTCAAGCTCTTCATATGCTTTACAAGTCATCTCTTAGGTCATTAGTAACCCAATTAGTACTTTGAAAGGAAAATTATTTAAGTCTTTGGCCTCTTGAAAGACCGTGTCTTTAGGGTCCCAACTCTTTGGAAGGGATCTTAAAATTTTATTAACAAGTTCAAAGTCCAAAAAACCTTTACCAAGTCCTTTTAGACTATTGATGACATCCGTAAATCGGGTATACATGTCTCCAATGGTCTCACTCAGTTTCATTTGAAACAACTCATAAGTGTGCACTAAAAGATTAATTTTTGACTCTTTTACTCTACTACTGCCTTCATGAGTCACTTTGAGAGTATGACAAATATCAAAAGTAGTTTCACAAATAGACACACGATTAAACTCGTTTTTATCTAAGGCACAAAACAAGGCATTCATAGCCTTTGCGTTTAAAGCGAAAGTCTTCTTCTCCAACTCATTCCAATCGTTCATTGGAAGAGAAAACTTTTGAAAGTCATTTTCTATAATATTTCATAATTCGAAATCCATTGAAATTAGGAAGATCCTCATTCTAGTCTTACAATATGTGTAATCTGTCCCATTGAACATGGGCGGATGTGTAAATGAATGACCCTCTAGGTTGCTAGTAAATACTATCTCTCTTAGGTTTAAAGCCAAATGAGAGTGAACCTGGCTCTGATACCAATTATTAGGATCAAGAATGGCATTAAGTGGGGGGGGGGTGAATTAGTGCAGTAGAAAACTTTTTCGATTTCGAAAAATTATTAGTTTTGATTAAAACTGATTATGACGAAAATGGTTTCAATTCAATCTGTTTCAGAGAGAATATGAACTTGAAAGCTTCCGTAAAAGTGCAAGAGAGGATTAAGGAGATTTACAGTAATATAAATTGTACATATGAAAAGCAAACCAGAATTTAGAATGGTTCGGTTAATGTGACCTACATCCACTTTCGGATTCCTCCTTCGATGAGGTCTCTGGCGTCCATTAAAGGCTTTCCTTCAATAGACGAAGGCCAACCACCTTTTACAGCTATTTCTCCTTTTGTCGGGTTCTAAACTTTTGAGTGCTACAAGCACTAAAGATATTATCTCATGTAAATAGTGATGAAAGGCTATGACGAAATATTTTATAAATGCATGAAGTGTTTATACATTTAAATATCTTGATGTTTGATATATGGACGTCATTGACAAATGCATCTCTCAAGGATTTCACTCTTATGAATATTTAATGAGAAATGGATTTAATGTAATGCTCTTCTCACTATGAAGTTTTATTCATGAATTTTTTCTTCATGAGATACTCCTCTCCTATGAATTCTTCCTTATTCTTCTCAGGAAAGATGAATTTTATGAATTCCAATAAATATCTTAATCCTTGAACGATGAATTTTCGTGTGTAATAATTATTTACAAGATTGAGGATTTGATTTCATATGGATATCTCGATCCTTTTCATGAATCCCTTCTATTTGTCAAAATGAAAGTATATTTTAATAAAAACTTATTTATCATTTTTGATTTGATTCAATTCATTTCATAAATTTTATTCTTAGTGGATTCCCTCCTTATCTTCTTTTATCTATTTCATGCAAAATGTGATGACAAAAGGGGAGAAGTTGATGGAATCTATCGATTTAATGTTGAAAACATTTAATGATGAGAACTTTTGAGTATAAAACTTGCTTGAATTTTTTTACAACACTTGCATTGTTGAATTGCTCTCCTTTTTGTTGATGATAAAGTGGGAGAAATAATACATTTAAGAAAATTGGTGACAAATTTATGCAATGTATTTCATCATATATACTTGAAATGTTTGCTTGATAAATTTCTTTCATTATGATAAGATATCTAGAGCTTAACTTACTATTTTATAATTGATATCTTGCCATAGAATGATGAATTGCTATCTTTATCATCTTTCATATTTGAAATATCATACTTGAAAATGGATGTCATGTCTTTACATCATTTTGAGAAATACTTGGCATCATATTTTGAAAATGTTAGATCATGATAGGAATCATGATGTGCATGTTGATAAGTTTAATGAACTTATCTTATCAGTTGTTTCTTGAATTCAAAGGCCTTGAATTCAAGAATGTTTTTTCTCAAGTATAGTATCTAGGGGAGTTAAGGTTAACTACATCATCAATTGATTGTCATCATAAAAAATGGGGAGACTATTGAATCTCGGATTTTGATGATGAAGTCAATTGTAATTTTTTTGATCTAATCTATATGTTGAGAAATGTGTGCAGGATTAACTATGATAGCAGTAAGACATAAAGCAGATGTTGTGCCAGAGTCAAGAACAAGATCTCATTGGGAGTTCGAGAAATATTGCCGAGAGTTCGTCGGATGTTCGTTGGAAGCTCGCCGGAAGAGCAATTGATGCACCGGAACAGGAAGCACTGTAATTATGTCTTAGTTATCGTAGTTAGAGCGTAAATTAAGTTAGGATTAAGAGGTAATACTACTAACTTAATTAGGGGCTAATTGGGCCCTTAATAGGGCTAAATTGGGCCGAATTGATTAGCCAATTCAACCCTTGAAAATATGGTTGGCAATGCCCCATGTTTTCTGGGCGGTGGTACTGCTGGTAGCAATGCTGCTAGTGGTGGTATCGCCCCTATTCCGCGGTGGTACCACCCAATGTCAGATCAGCGGTGGTAGTACCAACCAGTAACGGTTGTGGTACTGCCAGTACCCTGGATTCTAGAGGTGTGACACTTTTTGGCTCCAATTTAAAGCAATTGGGGCCTATAAAAACCCCACCCTTTTTTGCATAAAAGGGCAAGAAAGTATAATATTGAATTCTTGAGTCATAAAAGTGTTGTGAAAGTTAGAGTTCTCCTCTTTCATCTCATAGCCTTGTAACCATCTAAGAAAGAGGAGTGAGACTTATAAGGGTTATCTCCTGAACCCGTGAAAAGGAGAAAGCGCTGTAAAGAGGTGTTCGATATTCATCTTGTTGAATCTCGGATTTTGATGATGAAGTCAATTGTCATTTGTTATCTAATCTATATGTTGAGATAAGTGTGCAGGATTAACTACGATGAAAATAAGATATGCAGCAGGAGTTGCGCCGGAGTCAAGACAATGATCACGTTGGGAGTTCGAGAGTTCGACGGAAGTTCGGACAGTCGTCGGAGGTTCTACGGGAATAAATCCAAGAAGTCCATGAGCTTGCCAAAGAAGCTTGTCGGAACTCGCCAAGTGGATCGTTGCAATCTAGGAGTTTACCGGAAGTCCGCAGGAGCATCACCGAGGGTTCATCGGATGATCGACGGAAGTTCGCCGGAAGCTCGCTGGAAGAAGCGATTGACGCACCGGAGCAAGTTGCAGTAAATGTCTTAGGAAATATCGTAGTTAGCACAATGATTAAGTTGGAAATAGGAGGTGATCTTATTAACTTAATCTTGGGGCAATTGGGCCCTTGAAAAACCCAAATTGGGCCGAATGGATCAACCCATTCGGACCCTGATTTCTGCCAGGCGATGGCACCGCCTGGGCTCAGTCTCCGAGCGAGACTGGGCGGTGCAACCACCCTTGACAGGAGGTGGCACTGCCTGTGCTCGGTCTCCGAGCTCTGGCTGAGCGGTGCAACCGCCTCAGTCAGGCGGTGGCACCACCTAAGCTCGGTCTTCGAGCTCTGGCAGGAGGTGCAACCGCCCCTGACAGGAGGTGGCACCGCCCAGAGGCTCAGTCTTCGAGCTCTGCTAGGCGGTGTAACCGCCTCAGTCAGGCGGTGCAACCGCCAAATCCCAGAATTCCGGGAATTGACAGTTTTGAGCTCCAAATTCAAACTGGGTTGGGGCCTATAAATACCCCACCCTTTCAGCACTGAAAGGGCACCTAGAAACCACCAAAATTCTGATTTTACTTTGTGATTTTTAGAGCTCAAAAGTGTTGTATGAGTTGAAAGTTCTTCTTCCTCTTTTCTTCCAAGTTTTAATCTGTTAAGAGAGGAAAGGAAATTCTGTAAGGGTTGTCTCCTAAGCCCGTCAAAAGGAGTGAAACTGTAAAAGGGTGGTTGTCCTTCGCCTATTGAAGGAAGGCCTCTAGTTGACGTCGGTGACCTCGTCGGTGGAGGAAGCCAAAAGTGGAGTAGGTCAAGATTGACCGAACCAATCTAAATCTCGGTTTGCATTTACTTTGAGCATATTATCTTTATTGCAAACGTCCTCAAAAGCTTACTGCTTTCTGCGTATATACAATTGGGTTTCAAGCTTTGCACTTTCCGAATCGGCGTTTAGACGTAAATCAGTTTTATCGTACGATCATCATATTTCAGTTTGCACTTACATTTTGATTTCTATCATAACTGCAAACTGCCTTTACATCCTTGCTTTAACTGCATCTCGCTTAATCAAGTGAATTACGAATCAGCATTTAGACATAAATCAGTTTTTTCGTACGAATATCATATTTCAGTTTGCGCCTACTATCTGATTTGAACCATAACTGCAAACTGCATTTATATCTTTGCTGCATCTCGCTTAATCAAATGTTAAAGTGATTTACGAATCGGCTTTCTTACTGAAATCACTTTTATCGTACGAACACTTTTTTAATCAACGAAAGTTTTCCGCTGCACTAATTCAAACCCCCCCCCCTATTAGTGCTATTGATCCTAACAATTGGTATTAGAGTGGGGTTAACTCTCAAATGGATTAAAACCCAAGGGAGATGGCATACACTGGAAACCAAGAGGGCCATTCTATTACACGTCCACTCATGTTCAATGGGATGGACTACACCTATTGGAAGACCCGAATGAGGATCTTTCTTATTTCTATGGATTTTGAACTTTGGAATCTTGTCGAAAATGGATTTTCGAAGTCTTCTCTTCCAATGATCGATTGGAATGAATTGGAGAAGAAGGCTTTCGCTCTTAATGCAAAGGCTATGAATGCCTTATTTTGTGCACTTGATAAAAACGAGTTCAACCGTGTTTCAGTTTGTGAAACCGCAATTGATATTTGGCACATACTCGAAGTGACTCACGAAGGCACAAGTAGAGTGAAAGAGTAAAAAATCAATCTTTTGTTACATTCTTTTGAACTTTTCCAGATGAAACCGAGTGAGACTATTGGCGACATGTTTACCCGTTTCACGGATGTCGTCAACGGTCTAAAAGGACTCGGAAAAAGTTTTTCGAATTTTGAGCTCATAAATAAGATTCTAAGATCCCTTCCTAAGAGTTGGGATCCTAAAGTCACTGCTATTCAAGAGGCGAAAGATCTAAACAACTTCCCTCTTGAAGAACTAATCGGGTCATTAATGACCTACGAGATGACTTGCAAAGCTCATGAAGAGCAAGAAGACATCCTTGTTGAATCTCGTATTTTGATGATGAAACTACTTGATATATGTTTATGATTTAATCTGCGTTTTGAGTAACGCAGGATGCCTTGATCAGGATGAGACAATTAAAGCAGGAAAATCATGTTGTGCCGGAGGAACATGTCAGAAGCTTGGACGTCGGGCCGGTGGATCGGTCGACGTATCGACAGAAGGCCTCGGGCCATGGGCTCGGGCATCGGGCCAAGAAGAGTGGGTATTGTGCCAAGGATATCGGAGTTGCGGAGCCAACTGGCCGATTGGGCAATAGGCTGCAGGAAAGGACGATGCGCCGAAGAATCGGACGAAGCGTCGAGGGACCAATGACATGCCGGACAACTTGGTTAATCACTTGGGATTAATTGTCTCGATCAAAGTTTTATTTACATGTGCAGGATTAACCACGATGAAAGTAAGACATGCAGCAGGAGTTGCGCCGGAGTCATGACAATGATCACGTTGGGAGTTCGAGAGCTTGACGGAAGTTCGGACAGTCGTCGGAGGTTCTGCGGGAACAAATCCGAGAAGTCCAGAAGCTTGCCAAAGGAGCTCGTCGGAACTTGCCAAGTGGATCGTCGCAAGTCCAGGAGTTTGCCGGAAGTCCGCAGGAGGATCACCGAGGGTTCGTCGGATGATCGACGGAAGTTCGCCGAAAACTCGCCGGAAGAAGCGATTGACGCACCGGAGCAAGCTGCAGAATATGTCTTAGGAAATAATCATAGTTAGCACATTGATTAAGTTAGAAATGGGAGGTGATCCCATTAGCTTAATCTTGGGGCAATTGGGCCCCTGAAAGAATCAAATTGGGCCGAATGGATTAACCCATTCAGACCCTGATTGCTGTGGGAGGTGCAACCGCCCAAGCCAGGAGGTAGCACCGCCCAGGCTATGTCTCCCAGCAAGACTGGGCGGTGCAACCGCCCCAGCCAAGAGGTGGCATCGCCCCGGGCTCAGTCTCCGAGCGAGACTGGGCGGTGCAACCTCTTCTGTCAAGAGGTAGCACCGCCAGAGCTCAAGTTTCGAGCTCTGCTAGGCGGTGCAACCTCCCCAGTCAGGCGATGCAATCGCCTGAGCTCGGTCTTCAAGCTCTGGCAGAGAGGTGCAACCGCCCCTGACAGAGGTGGCACCGCCTAAAGGCTCAGTCTTCGAGCTCTGCCAAGCGGTGCAATCGTCCCAATCAGGAGGTGCAACCGCCTGATCCCGGAATTCCGGGAATTGACAGATTTGAGCTCCAAATTTGAACTGGGTTGGGGCCTATAAATACCCCACCCATTCAGCACTGAAAGCACAGAACACACACTCGAAATCTTGCTGTCTTTCTGTGGTTCTTAGAGCTCAAAACTGCTAGTTCTCCTCTTTCTGTTCTTCAAAGTTTGAGTTGTAAAGAGAGGAGAGAAAACTTCTGTAAGGGTTGTCTCCTAAGCCCGTCAAAAGGAGTGAATCTGTAAGAGGGTGGTTGGCCTTCGCCTATTGAAGGAAGGCCTCTAGTTGATGTCGGTGACCTCGTCGGTGGAGGAAGCCAAAAGTGGAGTAGGTCAAGATTGACCGAACCACTCTAAATCTCGGTTTGCATTTCCTTTGAGCATTTTACCTTCACTACAAACTTCTCAATAGCTTACTGCCCTGTACGATTTTACAAACGAGTTTCATGGTTCAGACGTAAATCTGCGTTTAGACGTAAATCTGTGTTTAGACGTAAATATGCTTTTTCGTATGATCATCATATTGCAGATTGCGTTTACGTTTTGAGCTTTACCATAACTGCACACTGCCTTTATGCTCCTGCTTAAACTGCTTCTTATCTAATCAAGTGATTTACGAATCAGCATTTAGACGTAAATCAGTTTCTTCGTACGAACATCGGATTTCAGTTTGCGCCGATATTTTGGTTTTCATCATAGCTGCAAACTACCTGCATAGTTTGACTTTAACCTTGCTTAGTATCAACTTTCATACAGAAGTTGTTTTTATCGTTCGAACGCAGCTTTCGATTTTAATCGTAGAAAGTTTACCGCTACACTAATTCACCCCCCCCTCTTAGTGCTCTCGATCCTAACAATCCTTCCAAAGAACAGGAAGGATATGACACTTAGAACTTCAGAAGACCACTTGAGAGAAAACTCAAGTGATGAGGACTGTGACAATGACTTGGCACTTCTAACAAGAAAATTTAAAAAATTCATTAAAAGAAACAAGTTTAAGAATGACACAAAAAAAAAAACTTGAACCTAAGAAGGACCAAGTTATTTGCTACGAGTGCATAAAGCCGGGACACTACAAAAGTGATTGTCCCCAAGTCAAAAAGAGAACATCAAAGAAGAAGGCACTCAAAGCAATGTGGGATGACTCGAGCGCGTTTGAAGAAGAGGAGTCCAACACCGAGCAAGTTGCTCATTATGCCTTAATTGTTAGGATCGAGAGCACTAAGAGGGGGGGGGTGAATTAGTGCAGCGGAAATCTTACAGCGATTAAAAACCAAAAGCTGCGTTCGTTCAATAAATAAAAAAAAACTATTATGATGCAAAAGCTAATTCTCAGTTTGTATCTAAGTGCAGTTTGCGTCTAAGCGCAGATTGCGTCTAAGCGCAGTTTGCATCTAAACACAATTTGCGTCTAAGCGCAGTTTGCGTCTAAACACAGTTTGCGTCTAAGCGCAGTTTTACGTCTAAGCGCAGTTTACGTCTAAACTCAGATTTACGTCTAAACGTAGTTTTACGTCTAAACTCAGATTTACGTCTAAACGCTGTTTTACGTCTAGACGCAGATTTACGTCTAAACTTTGAAACTCGTTTGTATACTCGCAGAAAGCAGTATGCAGTTGAAATCAAGACGTAAACGTGAACTGAGAACTGATGATTGTGAGAGGAAAGCCGATTTACGTCTAAATGCAGTTTTACGTCTAAATGTTGAAACTCGTTCGTAAAATTGTAGAGGACAGTTTGCAGTTATCAATAGGATCAAAATGTAAGTGTAAACTGCAAAGAAACTCTTTCGTAAAAGCACCGAAGACAGTTCTGCAGAATCAAACGTAAACGTAAACTGTAATGTACGAAAATACGAATTTACGTCTGAATGCAGATTCGGAAGAACAGCACTTAGAACTTGTTCGTGAAAGCGCAGAGAGCAGTAGTAATGGAGGAGGTTTGCAGTAATGATAAAGTGCTCAAAAATAAACGCAAACCAGAGATTTAGAGTGGTTCGGTCAGCCTTGACCTACTCCACTTTTGGCTTCCTCCACCGACGAGGTTGCCGACGTCAACTAGGGGCCTTCCTTCAATGGGCGAAGGCCAAACTGCCCTTTTACAGTTTCTCTCCTTTTAACAGGCTCAGGAGACAACCTTTACAGACCTTTCTCTCCTCACTTTACAACTGAAAACTTGAAGAACAGAAGGAGGAGACTTAAAGGCTTTACAACACTTTTGAGCTCTTAGAATCACAGAAAAGATCAAGATTTCGGTGTGGGTCTGTTTCTTTTCAGTGCTGAATGGGTGGGGTATTTATAGGCCCCAACCCAATTCAAATTTCGAGCTCAAAACGATCAAATCCCGAAATTCCGGGATCAGGCGGTTGCACCTCTTGACTGGAGAGGTGGCACCGCCTGGCAGAGCTCGAAGTCTGAGCTCAGGCGGTTGCACCTCTCGACTGGAGAGGTGGCACCGCCTGGCAGAGCTCGAAGACTGAGCTCAGACGGTTGCACCTTCTCTGTCAGGGGTGGTTGCACCTTCCTGCCAGAGCTCGAAGACCGAGCTCAGGCGGTGCATCTCCTGACCAGAGAAGTTTCTCTTCTCTGCCAGAGGTGATCGCCCCTTTCTGCCAGAGGTGGTTGCACCTCTCTGCCAGAGGTGGTTGCACCTCTCTGCCAGAGCTCGAAGACTGAGCTTAGGCTGTGCATCTCCTGGCCAGAGAGGTCGTACTTCTCTTCCAGAGCTCGAAGACTGAGCTCGGTGATTGCATCACCAGGCAGAGCTCGAAACTTGAGCTCAGGCGGTGCTACCGCTTGACAGAGGAGGTTGCACCGCCCAGTCTCGCTTGGAGACTGAGCCCTGGGCGGTTGCACCGCCTGGCTGGAGCGGTTGCACCTCCCAGTCTCGCTGGGAGACTTAGCCTGGGCGGTGGCACCTCCCTGCCTGGGCGGTTGCACCTCCCACAGCTTCTTGGGTTCGAATGGGTTGAACCATTCGACCCAACTTGAGTTCTTCAGGGGCCCAATTGCCCCAGGATTAAGCTAATGGGATCACCTCCCATTTCTAACTTAATCACCGTGCTAACTACGATTAAATCTAAGACAATTTCTGCAGCTTTGCTTCGGTACGTCAATTGCTTTTTCCGGCGAGTTTCCGGCGAACTTCCGTCGATCATCCGATGAACCCTCGGTGATGCTTCTGCGGACTTCCGGCAAACTCCTGGACTTTGCGACGATCCACTTGGTGAGTTCCGACGAGCTTCGCTTGGCAAGCTTCTGGACTTCTCGGATCTGTTCCCGCAGAACCTCCGACGACCGTCCGTACTTCCGTCGAACTCTCGAACTCCCAACGTGATCATGAACTTGACTCCGGCGCAACTCCTGCTGCTTGTCTATCTTTCATCGTAGTTAATCCTGCACACTTATCTCAACACATAGATTAGACAACAAATGACAATTGACTTCATCATCAAAATCCGAGATTCAACATTAATGGCCATCGGAGAGGAGGTAACGAATTTAATAGATGTAGATTTATCATTTGATGAATTATTAAATGCCTTCCATGACTTATTTGATGAATGCAAGATTATTAGTAGAAAATACAAATTACTAAAAAAGGAGCATGATAGTCTTACTTGTAATTTCGATAAGTTAAAAACTGAATATCATGATAGTTTAGGTTCATGCATAAAATGCCATGATCTAGAAACTCTCCAAAAGGAAAACTTGCTACTTAAGGACACCTTGAAGAAATTCGAGGTTGGTAGCAAGTCCTTGAACATGATCCTTGCAAACAAGGGTCACGTTCCCAAAAGAAGTGGAATCGGATTTGAGAGAAGTCCTCACCAAAATCTAACCACCTTCATAAAAGGCCCTATCTTACATGTTCGACACCAAAGCAAATGCAACTTTTGTTGCAAACTTGGACACAAAACGCATTATTGTCCATTCAAGAAAATTAGTCTGAACAAATTAATTTGGGTTCCTAAAGGAACCATGCTAAATTCTATGCAAAATGATAAATAATATAGATCTATTTTTTAGGCACGCAAAAGCAAATGGGTACCTAAAGATCATCCTTTCTTGTAAAGACATAAAACATCATAAGCTGGGAGTAATAAATAATATCCTACTCTTTGGATTCTCAATATTCATGACCCGAGATCCAAAAAGAAGTCGCGATGAACTCTAGCCTAAATAACAGAAGAGGATTAGAAAATTAAAATTACAAATGCGATATAGATACAATCCTATTTGATCTCTCAGAATTGGAAACCCATGATTCTCACTTCATATATCCTCTAGATTTTCGAACCCATTGATTTCATCCGTTCGTTACTTTCGAATCCAACTATATCATGAACTTACTAAGTTTATCATGAACTTGCAAGGCTTACCAACTTGAACAATCTGTCACAAACATGTGCACGACATTTAGAGTATGCATGTCACAAGATCTATCTTGATCATGCAAAATTTCTTATCTTACAATGAAAATTCTTATGTAATTACGTAAGTAAAGTTGATTGCTCTAAATGAAAATTCTTCTCAAGTAAAAAAAAAACACTCAAATCAGATTACACTGCAGTCAGAACAAGTGCTCACCGCCTGCAGGCGGTGGCACCGCCCCAGCTGGAGGTAGCACCTCCGGCTGTTACGTGTTGCAAGCGGTTGCACCGCCCAGTCAGCGATGCAACCACACGTAATTCTGCCTCTTTTTAACCCGAGCTAGGGTCGGCGGTGGAACCAACCCCAACTCACTCCCTTCCCCTCTTTACTCTTCCAAAGCTTCGCCACCTCCATTTCACCCCTCATAGCATCCCAAATACTCCTCATTTTGAAGCAAAAGATTAACAATCTCTCCTTCTATTGAAGATCTTACTAAGGTATTCTCTAAGAACCCCTTAAATTCTATTTTTGATTCATTTACTCTTGCTCATTACTATCCTCTTAAATAGCAGTAGTTATGGGGTCTAGAAGATCCTCAAGGGACAAAGGGAAGAGGAGATTAGTGGAAGATTTTGATCTTACCCTTTTCGATTCAAAATATCATGCTGAAAAGTTTTCCTCTTTCGAACTTAGGAGTGTCAATAAGGGAAAACATGTAGATTTAAATGAACTAAGAGAATTAGAGATAATCCAATGGTTTGTAAACTTAGATCTACTCCCTATTTTACAAATTAGTGAACCCATCTATCCAAGACTTGTTAGATTGTTTTACAACAATATACAAGTAGATGAAGAAGAAAGAATGTCTACCTATCTCTTAGGACAACACATCTCCATTACGGATAAATTCATTTGCGACATGATAGGCATTCCCATAAAAAATAGAGGACTTTATTTTAGAGGATCATGGGATGATGAAACTGTTGGGACAACATATGTTGAAGCCTTAGGAATAATTTTCGCCAATCCCAACTTAGCATTTGTTCCTAAAAGTTGTAAACATCTACTGCCACTAAACACTAAGGTACTTCATCATATCCTAACTAGTATCATTCTTCCTAAACAATACCATCATGATGAAGTAAGCCAAATAGAATTAGGAACTATGTATTGGATCATGAAAGGACATGACATCTGTCTTGATTATCTTATCCAGCAAAACATGTTAGAACTATCTAAGAAAGACATAATGCTTCCATATGGTGGTATAATCACTAGAATACTGAAAGCCTACGATATTCCAATACCACCGGAAGAAGAAGTAATAAAAGTAGATAGGTTTAGCATAATAAATAAAAATCTACTTCACCGATTAAGATGTGTTTATAGAAACGGTAACTGGGTTAGAATGCCTAGAAGAACCGATCCCCCTTAACCTGAACCAGAACCGGAAACACCAGTCTTTAGGGGTACTCAATCTCTTCCGATCTGTCCCTTTGAGGAAACACATTTATTTGAGCAAGCTCATACATCATCTGTCGAAGATATTGGGATTCAGATGGACCGATTTGAACAAAGACAAGAACGGCTTGAACATCGACAAGATCAAATCCTATTTGAGCTGCAGCAAAGTCATCGACAATTTGACTCTTTATTTAGGCACTTTAATTTTCCACCTCCTGAATAAGCTTGTACGTGTATATATGAACACAATCACCTATTGTTATTGTAAACTCTTTATGTTACTCACCATGATGCCCTTTGCCTTGATCCTTGATATGGTTACCTGATGTATTTATTTGTGAGCATATGTAGAGTTACAAACATCTCTCATTGTTTAATCTCGTTATTCATTGTCGGATTTTACATTGAAACTAAATGTTTTTATAACTACTTTGAAAATCTTGTGCCTTGGTTTCCATGATAAATATGATTTGAGAAAATGATATACCAATGCAGTTGATGAGTCATGACATTGCCATGATATTATTATTGCCATAACACTAAACATCAACTAGCTGATATTTTTACAAAAACTCTAAGTGAAGAACAATTTGATTTCATAAGAAGAGAATTAGGAATGTTGATGTGTCCGAATACATAAACTAGTTAAAATTATTTTTCAAACTTTATTGAATGATCAAATCACTTGATTGACATTACATGCCTAAATAACATGCTGGAAATTATGTGTTGAATACAAAAATTTCCATAACAATAAGCATGTTTTGTCTTCATGATTGTATTTGAAAATCTATAGCATAATCTTATCCGAATGCATGAAAGTGTTAATTTCATTTTCGGATTCGCTTAACAATTGGTATCCTAACAATCGGATTTTCTCATACACTTATGAAAAATATTTTTCTGAAATGGATTTGATGAAATGATTCCTGCTTATAAATTCCATCTTGAAATATGGATGATAGTGTTTTTACTTACAAAGATTTGTTTCACATACATATCTTGATCCTTGTAAAAATGAAGCATGATTTAATCTCTCATCGATTTTAACTTCACTCAAAGTAAACTCACAAATAGTTGGTATCACAAATAGCCTTCCTCCTTCATGCAAAAAGATTATAACAAATAAAAAGGAAGAAGTATTCAAAGCGATCTACATATCATGCTTTCCTTTATATGCTTGTATAATTGATTTCCTATCACTTACTATTGGAAAATAACATGAACCTAGTAAAAGCATGAACAACTATCACACATATGCTCAAAATTTGCTTATATTGTTCTCCTGATATCACAATTACCACACTTTTTGTTGATAACAAAGGGGGAGAAATATTTGAGTATTAATGCCATGCTTGCATCACCAAGAGATATATGAATTGATGCTATGATTGCTATAATTTATATTATGCCTTGTTTGTATCATGTAATGATATCAAAATCTTACTTCACAGTTTTACATGTTGATATCTTACAATATGATGAATTGCTACTATTACCATCATTCAAACTTGTTATGTAAAATTTGAAAATGAATGTCAAGCCTTGACATCATCTTTAGAGAGAAACATCATGATGGGAATCATGATGGGAGTATTGATAAGTTTAAATGATTTTAACTTATCAATATGTCTCTTGAATTCAAAGGTTTTGAATTCAAGAATGACTTATCTCAAGTATGGCATATAGACAAGGGGAGTTAAGGTTAACTCCATTATCAATTGATTGTCATCATAAAAAAGGGGGAGATTATTGAATCTCAGATTTTGATGATGAAGTCAATTGTCATTTGTTATCTAATCTATATATTGAGATAAGTGTGCAGGATTAACTACGATGAAAATAAGATATGCAGCAGGAGTTGCACCGGAGTCAAGACAATGATCACGTTGGGAGTTCGAGAGTTCGACGGAAGTTCGGACAGTTGTCGGAGGTTCTGCGGGAACAAATCCGAGAAGTCCATGAGCTTGCCAAAGAAGCTCGTCAGAACTCGCCAAGTGGATCGTCGCAAGTCTAGGAGTTTGCCGGAAGTCCGCAGGAGCATCACTGAGGGTTCATCGGATGATCGACGGAAGTTCGTCGGAAGCTCGCCGGAAGAAGCGATTGACGCACTAGAGTAAGTTACAGTAAATGTCTTAGGAAATATCGTAGTTAGCACAATGATTAAGTTGGAAATGAGAGGTGATCCCATTAACTTAATCTTGGGACAATTGGGCCCCTGAAAAACCCAAATTGGGCCGAATGGATCAACCCATTCGAACCCTGATTTCTGCTAGGCGGTTGAACCGCCCAAGCCAGGCGGTGGCACCGCTTGGGCTCAGTCTCCGAGCGAGACTGGGCGGTGCAACCGCCCTTGACAGGAGGTGGCACCGCCTGGGCTTGGTCTCCAAGCTCTGGCTGAGCAGTTCAACCGCCTCAGTCAGGCGGTGGCACCGCCTGAGCTTAGTCTTCGAGCTCTGGTAGGAGGTGTAATCGCCCCTGACAGGAGGTGGCACCGCCCAGAGGTTCAGTCTTCGAGCTCTGCTAGGCGGTGCAACCGCCAGATCCCGGAATTTCGGGAATTGACAGTTTTGAGCTCCAAATTCAAACTGGGTTGGGGCCTATAAATACCCCACCCTTTCAGCACTGAAAGGGCACCCAAAAACCACCGAAATTCTGATTTTACTTTATGATTTTTAGAGCTCAAAAGTATTGTATGAGTTGAAAGTTCTTCTTCCTCTTTTCTTCCAAGTTCTAATCTGTTAAGAGAGGAAGGGAAATTCTGTAAGGGTTGTCTCCTAAGCCCGTCAAAAGGAGTGAAACTATAAAAGGGTGGTTAGTCTTCGCCTATTGAAGGAAGGCCTCTAGTTGACGTCGGTGACCTCGTCGGTGGAGGAAGCCAAAAGTGGAGTAGGTCAAGATTGACCGAACCACTCTAAATCTCGGTTTACATTTACTTTGAGCATATTATCTTTACTACAAACCTCCTCAAAAGCTTACTGCTTTCTGCGTATATACGATTGGGTTTCAAGCTTTGCACTTTCCGAATCGGCGTTTAGACGTAAATTAGTTTTATCGTACGATCATCATATTTCAGTTTGCACTTATATTTTGATTTCTATCATAACTGCAAACTGCCTTTACATCCTTGCTTTAACTGCATCTCGCTTAATCAAGTGAATTACGAATCAGCATTTAGACGTAAATCAGTTTTTTAGTACGATTATCATATTTCAGTTTGTGCTTACTATCTGATTTGAACCATAACTGCAAACTGCATTTATATCTTTGCTGCATCTCGCTTAATCAAAAGTTAAAGTGATTTACGAATCGGCTTTCTTACTGAAATCACTTTTATCGTACGAACACTTTTTTAATCGTCGAAAGTTTTTCGCTACACTAATTCACCCCCCCCTCTTAATGCTCTTGATCCTAACACATCTATTGAAGGAAGGCCCTTATTGGATGCCGGTGACCTCGTCGGGGGAGGAACCCGAAAGTGGATGTAGGTCACATTGACCGAACTACTCTAAATTCTGGTTTGCTTTTCATTTGCACAATTTACTTTACTACAAACCTCCTTAATCTTCTCTTGTACTTTTATGAAAGCTTTCAAATTCAACTTCTTTCCGAAACAAATTAAATCGAAACCATTTTCGTTGGAATCGATTTTAAACGAAACGAACAATTTTCTAAAATTACGAAAGTTTTCCGCTGCACTAATTCACCCCTCCTCTTAGTGCCGCTCTTGATCCTAACAAATCCGCATCAGCATAAGCAATTAGTTCAAAGTTCTCAGATTTTGGATATCATAATCCTAGATTTGTGGTTCCTTTAAGATATCTAAGTATGCTCTTAATTGCTTTGATATGAGATATCTTTGGATTAGATTGAAACCTAGCACAAAGTCCTACACTAAACATGATATCCGGTCTAGTTGCAGTGAGGTATAGTAAACTTCCTATCATACCCCTATAAGCTTTTTGATCAAAACTTTCTCCACTTTCATTAATGTCTATCTTAGTGGAGGTGCTCGTAGAAGTGTTGATAGCCTTTGAGCTATCCATATTAAACATTTTTAGCAAATCTAAAGCATATTTTATTTGATTAAGAAAAATACCATTACTTAGTTGTTTGATTTGTAAGCCTAAAAAGAATCTTAGTTCCCCCATTAGGCTCATTTCAAATTTAAGACTCATACTTTTAGCAAATGACTCATATAGAGATTCATTCGTGAAACCGAAAATAATATCATGAACTTAAATTTGAACTATAAGAAAATTATTTTTAAAATTTTTGATAAACAATGCAGTATCGACCTTGCCTTTAGAGAAATTATTTTCGATAAGAAATAAGCAAAGTCTCTCATACTAAGAAGCCCTTGGGGATTGTTTTAATCTATAGAGAGCTTTAGTCAATTTAAATACATGATTAGGGAGATTATCATTCTCAAATCCGGGAGGTTGTTCAACATAATATTCTTTGGAAATAAAGCCATTAAAAAAATACTTTCAACATCCATTTGAAATAACTTAAAATTATTACTACTAGGATAGGCAAGGAGCATCCTTATTGCTTCTAATTATGCCACAGGAGTGAAGGTCTCTTCATAATCGATACCATCTTCTTGGTTAAAACCTTTGGCCACTAATATAGCCTTATTTTTAACCATGATACCAAGTTCATCTTGCTTATTTCTAAAGACCCATTTAGTACCAATAACTAAATGGTCATTTGGCCTCGGAACAAGCTTCCATAGCTCATTTCTCTAAAATTGATTTAACTCATCTTACATTGTGATGACCCATGAATCATCTTTCAAGGCCTTGTCAATGCATTTAGGTTCAATTTGGGAGAGAAAAATGACATTTGAACAAAAATTCTTTAGAGAGGAATGAGTTTGAACCCCTTTAGATGTGTCTCCTATGATTAGCTCCTTGGGATGAGCATCTACATATGTCCATTCCTTAAGTAAGGAAGTTTCTATTGGGAAATTTTAGGGACGACATCACATGCGCAGCGGAAGAATAAGAAAAATAAAATCCCCGATTCCCAAAGAGATGTTCGTCGTCGTGCGAAGATTGGTGCGCAAAATCCGCGAAACTAAAAAACTATGTATATAGTAGATTGTGTCACCTAGGGAGATCGTATATCCCTGTTTCCTTGCAGATCTTTAGGAGAGGGTGAAGGAGGTCAAGCGTCCTCCTCTCTAGTGGTGATCCACACAGCAGGGCTGCGACGACGCTCCTCAAAACTCCAAGCCTGCTCTGAGGTGGAGAGGTGGAGGAGAATAGGAGAGGCAAGCAAAGGCTCTAGCCTATGAGGCTCTGAATTCCTCCTATTTATAGAGGCCCCCTATCAAACCCTAATGGAGCCTCCCCTAGTGGGTATTGGATCTGCATCCAATAACCCAAGCCTTTTAGATTAGTGGATCTCTATCCATTAATCTCTCATGGGCTCTTATTGGATCTCGTCCATGGGATCCAATAATTCAGGGGCTTATTAGATATCCAATAAGACAAGGGCTCCATCGGATATCTCATATCCGAACCTCTACTCATCGCAATGCTTACCATATGTGTATGACCCTCTAGGCCCAATATCGAGCTGGCCGTGAGTCATATGTAGTTCACTAGTAATTAGGATTAGGATTAAGAGATAATCCTATATCCTGGTTAGGGGCCAACTGGGCCAAAATTAGACTTGGTTTGGGCTAAATTTGAAGCCCAAACAGTGAACCGAAGGGTCTGGCGGTGGCACCGCCAGACTGGGCGGTTGCATCGCCCAGCACCCGAGAGCTGGGCGGTGGCACCGCCCAGCACTGTCAGAGTCTGACAATGATAGGCGGTGGCACCGCCACTGACAGGCGGTGGCACCGCCAGCATCGGGAACCCAAAGAGAATTCAAATTTTGGAGCCCAAATTTGAATCCTCTTGAGGCCTATAAATACCCCTCAAATCTCAGCTGAGATAACAACTTTTTTGAGAAGCAATTGATTGAGAGAAAGGTCTTAGAAAAGTCTTTGCTAGTCTTGTTTTCAATTTGCTAGTGTTCACCTCCTTCTTTCTTGCTGAAAATCTGTAAGAGAGTGAACCGCTTGTAAAAAGTTGTAAGAGGGGTATTTACCCTTCCCCTTCAAGAGATTTGCTAGTGGAAGGTGGGAGCCTCATCGAAGAGGGGCCTCGCAAGTGGATGTAGGTCATTTGACCGAACCACTGTAAAATCGGCGTGATCTCTGGTTTGCATTTACTTATTGTTATTTATATTACTGCAAACCATTTGCACTTTAATGCTCTACTTCTTTGTCTCCGTCTTACTTATCCCTTCAAGTTAAAACGCAATCGAATCGGTTTCAAATTGTTTAAATCGTTGTTTTTATCGTACGAAGGTTCCGAAAGTGTTTAAATTGGAAAAAGTTTATCGCACTTTACCACTGCACTAATTCACCCCCCCCTCTTAGTGCCGCTCCGATCCTAACAATTGGTATCAGAGCTAGGCTCACTCTCATTTTGATTTGATACCCAAGAGAGATGGCTTACTCTGGCATACATGAGAGTCATTCTTTCACATGACCACCCTTGTTTAGTGGGTCAGATTATACTTATTGGAAGACTCGTATGAGGATCTTCCTCATTTCTATGGATTTCGAGCTTTGGACTATTGTTGAAAACGAATTTCAAAAATATTCTCTTCCGATGAGCGAATGGAATGAATCGGAGAAGAAGGTTTTTGCTTTAAACGCAAAGGCTATGAATGCCTTGTTTTGTGCACTAGACAAAAATGAATTTAATCGTGTTTCAATTTGTGATTCGGCTTTTGATATTTGGAGAACTCTTGAGGTCACTCATGAAGGCACTAGCCGAGTGAAAGAGTCCAAAATCAACATCCTTGTGCACTCTTACGAACTTTTCCGAATGAAACCAAGTGAGTCCATCGGAGACATATACACCGGGTTTACGGATGTCATCAATGGATTCAAAGCTCTTGGTAAAGATTTTACTAACTTTGAACTAGTAACTAAAATCTTAAGATCCCTCTCTAAAAGTTGGGATCCAAAAGTTACGCCAATTCAAGAGGCTAAAGACCTTAAAACATTCCCTCTTGAAGAACTTATTGGGTCTCTAATGACCTACGAAATGACATGTCAAGCTCATGACGAGCTTGAGAACCCCCTTCCAAAGAACAGGAAGGATATGACACTCACATCACAAGAAGACCACTTAAAAGGAACATCAAGTGATGAGGACAGTGACAATGACATTGCACTTTTGACTCAAAAATTTAAAAAATATTTAAGAAAGAATAAATTTAAAAATAATACAAAAAATAAATTTGAACACAAGAAGGACCAAGTAATTTGCTATGAGTGCAAAAAATCGGGACACTACAAGAACGATTGTCCTCAAGCCAAAAAGAGAACATCAAAGAAGAAGGCGCTCAAGACAACGTGGGATGATTCAAGCGCGTCCGAAGAAGCGGAGTCCAACACCGAGCAAGTTGCTCATTACGCCCTAATGGCCATTGGAGAAGAGGTAACAGATTTAATTAATGCAGATTTACCTTATCATGTATTATTAAATGCTTTCCATGAGTTATTTGATGAATGTAAGACAATTAATAGAAAATACAAATTGCTAAAAAAGGAGCATGATAGTCTCACTTGTGATATCGATAAATTAAAAACTGAATATCATGATTGTTTAGCTCCATGTATAAAATGCCATGATCTAGAATCTCTCCAAAAGGAGAACTTGCTACTTAAGGACACCTTGAAGAAATTCAAGGTTGGTAGCAAATCTTTGAACATGATCCTTACAAATAAGGGTCATGTTCCTAAAAGAAGTGGAATCGGATTTGTGAGAAGTCATCACCAAATTCCAACCACTTTCATTAAAGGCCCCGTCTTACATGTTCGGCACCAAAGCAATTGCAACTTTTGTTACAAATATGGACATAAAACTTATAAATGTCCATTCAAGAAAATTAGTCCGAACCATGATCAATTCTATGCAATATGATGAACAAGTTTTTAAGGCACCCAAAAGAAAATGGGTACCTAAAAATAATCCCTTCTTGTAGAAACATACACCATCACAAGCTAGGAGCAAGAGATGGTATCTAGATAGTGGATGCTCAAGACATATGACTAGAGATCCATCTCATTTTTCTATGCTCACTAGCAAAGAAGAAGGGTACGTCACCTTCGGAGACAACAACCAAGGCAAAATCATTGGCAAGGGAACCATAGGTAACAAATTAAAATTTTCTATTGATGATGTCTTACTAGTTGATGGATTGAAACATAATCTCTTGAGTGTTAGTCAATTATGCGATAAAGGTTATATTGTTAGATTTGAATCAAATGTGTGTATTATTGAAAAACCAAACCATAACATAACAATGATTGCATTAAAACAAAATAATGTCTACACCATCAACCTTGATGAACTAAGTAATGAAATGTGCTTCTCCGCTTTAAATGATGATGCTTGGCTTTGGCACAGGAGACTAGGCCATGCAAGCATGAAACTAATATCTAAAATCTCATCTAGAGAATTAGTGCGAGGAATTCCAAATATAAAGTTTATTAAGGACAAAGTATGCGATGCATGTCAACTAGGTAAACAAATAAAAAGTTTATTTCTTAGCTCACAAAAGTGATTGTTTCAAGTGTTTCTCTAAATTTTGTAAACTCACTCAAAACGAAAAAGGTTTCATGATTTCATCAATTCGGAGTGATCACGGTGGCGAATTTCAAAACCGTGACTTTCAAAATTTTTGTGAAGTTAATGGATACACTCACAACTTCTCCACTCCGAGGAATCCCCAACAAAATGGAGTAGTTGAAAGAAAAAATAGAAACCTACAAGAAATGGTAAGAACGATGTTAAATGAACATAGTCTACCCAAGTATTTTTCGGCCGAAGCCGTAAATACGGCTTGCTACATCATGAATAGGGTCCTAATAAGACCATCTCTATCAAAAACTCCCTATGAATTATGGAATAACAAAAAACCAAATATTTCCTATTTTAAAGTTTTCGATTGTAAATGCTTTATTTTGAATGAAAAGGATGCTTTAGGAAAATTTGATGCTAAATCCGACGAAGGCATCTTTCTTGGTTACTCTTCTGTTTCTAAGGCTTTTCGGGTTTTTAACAAAAGAACCTTAGTAATAGAAGAGTCTATTCATGTAGTTTTTAATGAAATTTCTAATTTAAAGAAAAATGATTTTGATGATGATCTTGGTTTTGATAATTTGAATTTAAATGAACCCCCTCCTCAAAATAGCAACTTGGATTCACCTTCTTCCGAAATTTCCTTACCTAAGGAATGGAAGTATATAGATGCTCATCCAAAGGAGCTAATTCTAGGAGATACATCAAAAGGGGTTCAAACTCGTTCTTCTTTCAAGAATTTTTATGTTAACACCGCATTCCTTTCTCAAATCGAACCTAAATGCATTGACGAAGCCATAAAAGATGATTTTTGGGTTATTGCAATGCAAGAGGAATTGAATCAATTTGAGAGGAATAAGGTATGGAAGCTTGTTCCTAGACCTAGTGACCATTTAGTCATTGGTACTAAATGGGTCTTTAGAAACAAGCAAGACAAAAATGGTATCGTGGTTAGAAACAAGGCTAGACTAGTGGCCAAAGGTTTCAACCAAGAAGAAGGTATCGATTACGAAGAAACCTTCGCTCCCGTGGCTCGATTAGAAGCCATAAGGATGCTCCTTGCCTATGCTAGTAGTAATAATTTTAAACTATTTCAAATGGATGTCAAAAGTACTTTCTTGAATGGTTTTATTTCCGAAGAAGTATATGTCGAACAACCTCCCGGATTTGAAAATTCACTTCTTCCTAATCATGTATTCAAATTGACTAAGGCTCTCTATGGCTTGAAACAAGCTCCTAGAGCTTGGTATGAAAGGCTTAGTTCCTTTCTTATTTTAAATAATTTTACCAAAGGCAAGGTTGATACTACATTGTTTATTAAATATTTTGAAAATAATTTTCTTATTATGTAAATTTATGTTGACGATATTATTTTTGGCTCTTCGGATGAATCACTATGTGAATCATTTGCCAAATGTATGAGTCATGAATTTGAAATGAGTTTAATGGGTGAATTAACTTTCTTTTTAGATTACAAATCAAACAACTTAGTGATGATATATTTCTTAACCAATCTAAATATACATTAGAACTGTTAAAACATTTTAACATGGATAATTCAAAAGCAATAAACACCCCTATGAGTACCACGACTAAGTTAGATATGGATGAAAATAGTGAAAATTTCGATCAAAAAACATATAGGGGAATGATAGGTAGTCTACTCTACCTCACCGCGACTAGACCGGATATTATGTTTAGTGTAGGACTTTGTGCTAGGTTTCAATCAAATCCTAAATTATCTCATCTTAAAAGTGTTAAAAGAATATTTAGGTATCTTAAAGGAACTCCAAATCTAGGATTGTGGTATCCAAAATCTGAAAAATTCGATTTAATAGCTTATGCAGATGCCGATTTTGACGGATGTAGGATAGATAGAAAAAGTACATCCGGAACATGTCAATTTTTAGGACATGCACTTGTTTCTTGGATTTCCAAGAAACAAAATTCAGTTGCACTATCTACGGCGAAAGCCGAATACATTGCTGCAAGTGCATGCTGTGCACAAGTTGTTTGGATGAAAAATACATTAGAAGACTATGGAATTCACTTCAAAAATGTTCCCATAAAATGTGATAATACTAGTGCCATATGTCTCACCAAAAATCCAATTCAGCACTCTAGAACTAAGCACATCGACGTTAGACATCATTTCATACGCGATCATGTTCTTAACAATAATGTTATTCTAGAATTCATTGATACAAAGCATCAATTAGCAGATATATTTACAAAAACTTTGAATGAAGACCAATTTGAATTCATTAGAAGGGAATTAGGTATGTTAAATTGTCCCTAAGAATAAACTTGTTTGAATAGATTTTCCGTAAAGTTTTTCATCCTCTCTCTGTTCCTCGGTGAATTTGATCCTTCTCTTTCGATTCTAAATGACACGTTAAATTACCTTATCCTATCTTGAGTCAAACACCGCTCCCATATGATCAAGATTAATGACATTTTGTGAATCTCGAAATTGATTTTGATGGCTTGATTATGACTTTCAAGTTGACGATTTGAATTTGAATGAGTTTATATTTGAATTATGATCTTGACTTATTGGAGTTACTACTTGAAATTTTTTTTTAATCACAATCTCTTCCTTGTACACCTATAATTTTTGTTATTTATAGAAAGAAGAGATTTGATAAAGTGGATGAATGTTGAATTTTCCTTTAAGATGAACTCTGCGTAGATATTTTAGCATACTTAATTTTGAATGATAAATTTTTGTATGATCAATGCTGAATTCCTGATGTTAAAATCACAAATTATGTTAAAGTCTCATTCTCTTTTTGTTGATGACAAAGGGGGAGAAGTGATGACTAAGTTATGACTTATACCATTTCAATAGCATGACTTAATGAAAATGTCTTATGCGCATCGATAACATGACTAATATGAATTACAAAAGCTTGTGTGATATGAATGTCTTATATACCTTGCAAAATCTTTGAGAATATCGTAAGATTGATTGATCATATTGAAAGCATGCCTTACATTTATATCATGAAATTCATGTTGAAAATCTTTATCTCTTGTCGTAGTAAAAATTGTCTCTTATCATTCGATTTGAAAATGATTTTTCATCGAAGTTTTGCATTTACTTATGCTTAATGAGAATAACGATAAGTTCTATGGTTAGAACTTATCGGTTTATGCTCGAATTCAATGGAAAGGAATTCAAGTGTTTTTATCTTCTCATAATATGGCATATAGATAGGGGGAGTTATGTTTAACTCCGTCATCAATTGATTGTCATCATAAAAAAGGGGAAGATTGTTGAATCTCGGATTTTGATGATAAAATCAATTGATGGGTTAATTGATCTAATCCATATTATTGAGTTAAGTGTGCAGGATTAACTACGATAACTAGAAAACACAAAGCAAGAATACCGGAGTCAAGTTCGATGGACGTTTAAGAGTCCGAAGAATCGTCGGAGATGCTGCCGGAACCAACCGAGAAGAAATCGGGAACCTGTCGAAATTTTCGAAAGTTCACCGAAGAGATCATCGGAGGTTCACGGAGATCATCGAGAAGGCTCGGCTACTCGTTAAAGCCATCACAAGATCGGGAGGTTGCTGGGAGTCCGTCGGAAGAAGTTCGTCGGAAAGCTCGCCGGAACAAGACTCGACGTTCACGGTTGAAAACTTGCTTAGGATGTTTTTAGTTATGTAGTGTTAGGATCGGAGCGGCACTAAGAGGGGGGGGTGAATTAGTGCAGCGGATTAAAACGTTGATTTCGACAAATCTTTCGTACGATAAAAATCAGAATCGGAAATGATTAACTTGAAAGCGTATTCGCAAAGTTGAGCAGCAAAGATAATGATGAAACAAAGCAAGTAAGAAGGTTTGCAGTAATGTAAATGATAATAAGAAATGCAAACCAGAGATTACGCTGTTTTTAAAGTGGTTCGGTCAAGTGACCTACATCCACTTGCGAGGCCCCTCTTCGATGAGGCTCCCACCTTCCACTAGCAAATCTCTTGAAAGTGAAGGGTGAATACCCCTCTTACAACTTTTACAAGCGGTTCACTCTCTTACAGATTTTCAGAAAGAAGGAAGGAGGTGAACACTAGCAAATTGAAAACAAGACAAGCTAACACTTTTCTAAGGCCTTTCTCTCAAACACTTGCTGCTCAAAAAGTTATTCTCTCAGCTGAGATTTGAGGGGTATTTATAGGCCTCAAGAGGATTCAAATTTGGGCTTCAAAATTTGAATTCTCTTTGGGTTCCCGCTGCTGGAGGTGCCACCGCCCAGCCAAGCGGTGCCACCGCCCAGCGCTCGGGTGCTAGGCGGTGCCACCGCCCAGCTAGGAGGTGTCACCGCCTAGCTCTCGGGTGCTGGGCGGTGCCACCGCCCAGCCCAGGCGGTGCCACCGCCTAGGCTAAATCAGCTCACTGGTTGGGCTCCAAACTTGGCCCAAACCAGTCCGAACTCGGGTCCAATTGGCCCCTACTTGGGTTATAGGATTAACACCTAATCCTAACCCTAATTAACATGCTAACTACGAATTTAAAGACATTTTCTAAGCTATTACAAAGTTCGTAAGTCAAGACTTCTTCCGGCGAGCTTCTGGCGAACTTCCGGCGGTCTTCCGATAAACTCTCAGAAACCATTCTGCGGACTCCCGGCAAGCTCCTAGACTTCACGATTTGATCTTGGCGAGTTCCGATGAGCTTCTTCGGCAAGCTCCGATCTTTCTCGGCGAGCTTCGCGAACTTCCAACGAACCTTCCGGCGAGCTTCCGAAAAACCCTTCGGCAAGCTCCCTACTCATTCTTGGTTAGTTCCGGCAGCATTCTCGAAGAACCTTCGGACTTCCGTCGAACTCTCGAACTCCCAACGAATCCTTCGCGTTTGACTCCGACACTTTGTTTTGCTTTATGTCTTTGTCGTTATCGTAGTTAATCCTGCACACACAAGCAAACACTCTACTCCGATCTAGACAATTATTATAACGCAAATTGACATTCTGTTGCCCGGCACGTCATTGGTTGGCGCTTCGTCCGATTCTTCGGTGCATCGTCCTCTCTTGCGGCTTGTTGCCCAATCGGCGGTTGACCTCCGCAACCCCGATATCCTTGGCGCAATTTCGCTCTCCTTGGCCCGATGCCCGACGCCCGAAGCCTTCTGCCATCCAATATCCTGACGTGATCTCCTCTGATGCAACGTCAATTCCTCCTGCGTTAATTGTCTAATCCTGATCGAGTAGACCTGTATCACTCAAAATGTAGTCAAACATTTAAACATAATCAATTAGTTTCATCATCAAAATTTGAGATTCAACATGTAGTTCACTTGTAATTAGGATTAGGATTAAGAGATAATCCTATATCCCGGTTAAGGGCCAACTGGGCCAAAATTAGACTTGGTTTGGGCTAAATTTGAAGCCCAAACAGTGAACCGAAGGGTCTAGCGGTGGCACCGCCAGACTGGGCGGTTGCACCGCCCAACACTCGAGAGCTGGGGGTGGCACCGCCCAGCACTGTCAGAGTCGGACACTGACAGGCGGTGGCATCGCCACTGACAAGCGATGGCATTGCCAGCATCAGGAACCCAAAGAGAATTCAAATTTTGGAGCCCAAATTTGAATCCTCTTGAGGCCTATAAATACTCCTCAAATCTCAGCTGAGATAACAACTTTTTTGAGAAGCAATTGATTGAGAGAAAGGTCTTAGAAAAGTCTTTGCTAGTCTTGTTTTCAATTTGCTAGTGTTCACCTCCTTCTTTCTTGCTGAAAATCTGTAAGAGAGTGAACCACTTGTAAAAAGTTGTAAGAGGGGTATTTACCCTCATCGAAGAGGGGCCTCGCAAGTGGATGTAGGTCATTTGACCGAACCACTGTAAAATCGGCGTGATCTCTGGTTTGCATTTACTTATTGTCATTTATATTACTGTAAACCATTTGCACTTTAATACTCTATTTCTTTGTCTCCGTCTTACTTATCCCTTCAAGTTAAAACGCAATCGAATCGATTTCAAATTGTTTAAATCGTTGCTTTTATCGTACGAAGGTTCCAAAAGTGTTTAAATTGGAAAAAGTTTATCGCACTTTACCGTTGCACTAATTCACCCCCCCCATCTTAGTGCCGCTCCGATCCTAACAATCTGAACCTCTACTCATCGCAATGCCTACCATATGTGTATGACCCTCTAGGCCCAATATCGAGCTGGCCGTGAGTCATACCTGTCAGAACTCCTTCTAACTCATTGAATTATTATCTCTGTAATAATTCACTCAACTCATCAACTACGGACGTACTAGGCCACTACACCGTAGTCCCCAGACGATACAGAGGAATCCAATCCATTGGACCTATCTGTCCTCAGTTACCGTGTACCTATAGTCCCTCATCCATCTAATATCCCAGAGATTGTATATCGAGCATGGTGCTATCAGACCCATACAGTTTCTTCTCGAGTCTCGCTCTAATTGGATTCTCCCGGAGAACTCTTTTTCTCTCAACCCGAATGACCCTGGCTAGGGATTTGTCTAAGCAAGAACACATGGGATATTCCTCTCATGACGCCGAGAGTGGATGATCCTCTATCAATACTTAATAGCCCTCGTAAGGTCGACTACTACTCCCAATGACCAACTGTACTAGATCTGGGACAACCAAACCTATAAGTCTAGTATCAAAGAGTGGAGCACTCGTACAGGACATCCTTGGTGTCTCAAGTCTAAGGACCAGATACACCACGAAATCACTATCTAACAATAAGGCATTATTAACCATCCAGCATTCCGTAAGCGGATCAATCAGCGAACTCATTCTCCAATGAGTACCTGTACTGTATCCCTAGTGTCCCTACATGAGCAGCTATGAGACCAGTTGCATCCATCATATGGACGGGTATATAGCACACTAGTCTGTTCGGTTATCACGATGTCCCTCTCGAGTAACCTATGATCGGGATTGTTTAGGATCTGTGTTTAAAGGTGAATCGATCTCTTTATCGTGATCTCATCACGATCCGATTTCTATTGCACAAATCCAAGGACATCACAATATATATATGCATATATGTAATAGTTATAAAGTGATATATGCCAAAATATAACAAGCAAAAAGATTCTGTATTAAGGCACACGTGCCATCACTCACGTGATTGGCTTGCTGGGCACCTATGACTAGCAATCTCTCACTTGACCTAAAGCCAATCACCTATGTGTCTGATCCCCATCAGACCCCTGTGATGCTCAAAGACAATCTGAGACAATGGCTTTGTTAGTGGATTTGTAATGTTATCTTCGGATGGAACTCTTTCCACTACTACATCTCCTCGGGTTACGATCTCTCTGATAAGGTGGAACCTCCTCAGAACATGCTTAGATTTCTGATGAGACCTGGGTTCCTTCACTTAAGTAATCGCCCCGTTATTGTCGCAATATAAGGAGATCGGCTCCTCGCTACTCGGCACAACTCCCAAATCTGTGATGAACTTCTTCACCCAGACTCCCTCCTTTGCTGCATCTGATGCAGTAATGTACTCCGCCTCTGTGGTCGAGTCAGCAGTAGTATCTTGCCTGGAACTCTTCCAGCACACTGCTCCTCCATTCAAGGTGTACACATACCCTGAATTTGACTTGCTATCATCGACATCAGACTGAAAACTTGAGTCCGTGTAGCCTTCAACCTTAAGGTTATTACCTTCATATACTAGTAAAAGATCCTTAGTCCTTCTCAAGTACTTAAGGATACACTTTACTGGTTTCCAGTGCTCCAAGCCTAGATCCGTCTGATACCTGCTCATGACACTCAGAGCATGCGCTATATCAAGCTTAGTACATAGCATGTCATACATGATAGACCCTATTGCTGAGGCATAAGGTATCACATCTATGTTCGTCCTTTCTTCTGAGTCTTTGGGGACATACTCGTAGAAAATGATATCCCATGTCTCATCGGTATGAGACCTCTCTTAGAATTTTCTATGCCAAACCTTTTGACAATGATTTCTATGTACTTGGACTGGGACAAGCCAAGCATCCTCTTGGATCTATCTCTATAGATTCTAATCCCCAAGATATAGGATGCTTCCCCTAAGTCCTTTATGGAGAAGTGTCTAGATAACCAAGCCTTTACTGTGGATAGCATTCCTACGTCATTCCCAATGATTAGGATGTCATCCACATATAACACCAAAAAGGTGATAGCGCTCCCACTTACCTTCCTGTACACACAAGGCTCATCTTCATTCTTAACGAAGTCATAAGATTTGATTGCCTTATCAAATCTTATGTTCCAACTTCGGGAAGCTTGCTTTAGTCCATAAATGGATCTAAGAAACCTACATACCTTATCTAGGCAGTTCTTGGACATGAATCCCTCAGGTTGCATCATATGCACCTCTTCCTCAAGGTTCCCATTGAGGAATACACTTTTCACATCCATCTGCCAGATCTCATAATCATAGTGTGCTGCAATAGCTAATAGAATTCTGATGGATTTTAGCATTGCTACGGGTGAGAAGGTTTCGTCGTAGTCAATACCTTGCCTTTGACGATACCCCTTAGCCACTAGCCTTGCTTTATAGGTCTCTACCTTTCCATCTACTCTGATCTTTTTCTTAAAGATCCACTTGCAACCGATGGGTACAATACCTTCGGGCGTATCAACTAGGTTCCAAACCTTGTTGGAGTACATAGAATCTATCTCAGAATTCATGGCTTCTTGCCACTTCCCGGAGTCTATACTCATAATAGCCTCCTCGTAGGTCTGAGGATCAATATCCTCAACATCCTCTCCTCTAATATGTCCCACATATCTCTTAGGAGGATGAGATACTCTATCAGACCTACGTAAAGTTGAAACTTGTGTATTAGGTACCTGAACAGACTTAGGCTGTAGAGTGGTGCTTGAGCTTGGTTCTCCAACCTTGCTCAACTCTATCATTCTCTCACTATCTCCACTAAGAATGTTCCTTCTCAAGAAACACTGCCCTCTTAACTACAAAGACCTTTTGGTCCTCAAGATGATAGAAATAATACCCACAAGTTTCCTTAGGGTATCCCATAAATTTACATCGCTTTGTCCTTGATTCTAACTTATCGAGGTTGTGTCTTTTAACGTGGGCGGGGCAACCCCAAATCTTAACAACCTTAAGATCAGCCTTCTTCCCTTTCCATATCTCATATGGTGTAGACACTACCGACTTAGTTGGAACTCTGTTCAGAAGGTAAGCTGCGGTCTCTAGGGCATTTCTCTAGAATAAGATGGGTAGGTCAGTGAAACTCACCATGGACCGTACTATATCTAACAGCGTACGATTCCTCCTTCCAGAGACACCATTGAGCTGAGGTGTATAAGGAGGTGTCCATTGGGATAATATCCCATGGTCCTTGAGAAACTGAGTAAACTCTGTACTTAAGTACTCACCTCCTCGATCTGATCGAAGAGTTTTGATACTCTTTCCAGTCTGGTTCTCCACCTCATTCTTATACTCTCTAAATTTCTCAAAAGCCTCGGACTTGTACTTCATTAAGTACACATATCCATACCTTGAGAAATCATCAGTAAAGGTAATGAAGTAGGAGTAACCACCAATGGCATGAGTTAACATGGGTCCACATACATCACTATGTATGAGTTTGATAAGACACTAAAGGTCTTATCATCGCTCTGATACCAATTGATAAGACCCTAAAGTCGTATCGTAAAAAAGAAGAAGAGAAAGGGGAGACCATACTTACTTGATCAACAGGTTGTGATGCGTTACAGATAGTCTATGACTAAAGTGCTGAAAGAGCTCCCCAAGATTGATGCTGCTCAGCCTTGAGGACAAGGCTGATTTGAAGAGGGAGGAACTGTTAGGACCCTTCTGAGCTTTTGAATAATGTTTATTGAGTCTGTTTAGTCCAGTTGTTTATTAAGTCGGTTTGGTTCAGTTAGAGTCAAGTAGAGGTTTATTTAATATTTATTTATTATTAGAGTTCAAGTCCTGATGGACTTTGGGTGGAACTCTATAAATAGGGATGTAACTGCTTCTTTTCAGTTATCTATGAAAAATACTATTTTGTCTTTGAATAACCCTAGGAGGTCGATCCCCTCGAAGTGATCAAGGAGGGCTGCGACGATAAGACATTTAGGGTCTTAAAAATTGGTATCAAAGCAACGATCCTCGGTGTTCTCGTTGTAGTTCGTCATCTAAAAAAAAAAAAAAAAAGAATTTGTGAGGGTGTTCGTCATCTAAAAAAAAAAAAATTGAATTTGTGAGGGCGAAGCCGGCAGCTACGCACGCTGTTCCTTCTCAACCAAAAGGAACATTTGCTTCCCGACGTCGACCACCCCTGCTTTCCTTCTCCTCCACCGCCGGCGCTGCTTCCTGGTCGGTGACCACTACCGCCGCTGCTCCCCGGCCAGCGCCCACCGCTGCCGCTGTGTCCCGGCTAGCAACCTTCTCACCTCGCCTCCTCGTTGCCCGCATCTCGCTCGAGCGAGAAGGGCCGCGGCCGCCGTTTCCCAGCCAGCGGACCACCCATCGCCGCTTCTACCATCGACGACGCTGCCCTAGCCGCACCGCCATCGCTGCTTTACCTTGGTTGCAGCTTCGGCCATGTGATCTGTCGGGGTCGCTGTTTCTGTGGTGCGATAGAAACAGAGTAGGCCACCGGTCCCTCTACTGCCACAGGCGCCAGTTGCCTCTACCGCCGTCACTGTTTCTCGGCCACTTCAACGCCACCCCTCTCTTTCGTTGCCGAGCCACCACCGCTGCCAGCCACCATGCGACGACCGCCACACGCCTCCCCAGCAGTCGATCCCCCTTGCTCTGCATCTTTTGTAACCGAAACAGGGCAATCACAGGCAACTCACATCCGTCGCCGTCGTGTCGAGCGTCGTCGCCATCGCCTTCCAGCTGTTGCTCCCCTGTGCGACGACCGTCGCTCGCCTCCCAGTCGCTGCTCCCCCTTGCTCTGCATCTGTGGTGACCGAAATAGGGCAGTTACCACCGTCACAATCGCGGGTCCCCTTGCTGCTGTGAACGCCGGTTGCCACCACCTTCGCCACTGCTGCCCAGCCAGCGACGATGCCGCTCGCCGCCCAGCCTGCCACGACCCTCGCTGCCTCCTTCTCCACCGCCGTCGCTGCGCTCCGGCCAGCAACGACTGCTGCTACCAGCCATTGCAGCCTTCACCTCAACCCTCTCGATCTACACCGTTGCTATAGCCCCCTTGCTCTCCATCGTTGCCACAGCCGCCGGTTGCCACCACTGCAGCCTCAACCCCGGCTGCTTCAATGCCACCTCTCTCTTGTTCTGCCTCCGCTGCTGCAGTTGTCGGTTGCCATCACCGCAGCCTCAACACGGCTGCTCGGCGATTGCTTCCTTGGGTCACAACAGTCACAACCATCGTTGCCTCCAAGCCCTCAGCAACAGCGATCCCTCTACGCAGCGACCACAACAAGCATCGCTGCCTCCCACGTGGCGACCGTAGCTACATCCCCGCATCCTCACAGCAACCCTTCATTTCCATAGTGTTGCCACCGACTGCATCACAATAGCAGCACCGAATAGGACAGTGATTGATGCCCTTGACCAACACCAAAAATAGGAGTTGAGATTACATATTTGCAGTCTTACGAAATGGCCACCGATAACTCAGTGAAAGCACAAATGGAAGCATTGGAAATTAGAATTGAGAACCGACTATAAGAAACACTTAATGATTTCAAAAAGAGCCTACTGGAGAGCCTTAGTAAATTTCAACAAGGTGGGAGCTCAAGTTCTATGTTGCACAGATCTGAAAATACAAGAAAAAGGCCCCAAGATTGTGACACAAACTACTTACACATGAAGGTGGAATTTCCGAGATGGAAAGATGGAGATCTGACTAGTTGGATCTCTAGGGCAGAAAATTTTTTCTATTTTCACAGAACTCCAGAAGAATCCAAGGTGGAAATAGCCTCAATCTAGCTCGATGGAGATGCACTCCAGTGGTACGATTGGTATGAAACTGTTTACGGAGTTCCTTCTTGGGAGAAGTTCAAAAGAGGGCTTCTTGTTCGATTTGGCCCATCCGAATATGAGAATGTTGATGGCCAGCTCGCCAAAATTTTTCAAACTTCTACAGTGTTGGAATATCAGAGTAGGTTTGAAAGATTGTCAAATCAAGCTAGAGATTGGTCGGAACGACAGCTTCTGAATACATTTATTGAAGGGCTTAATTCGGAGATCCGGTGTGAAGTTAAGGCTCGTCAACCCCACACTATGATAGCTGTGATCTCATTTGCACATCTACATGAGAAAAAAATTAGCAAGGAAAGATCAGCAAGGGGTTTGTACTATGATGAAAAATGGAGTATGGAGCACCGATGTAAACAAGGGCAACTTCTGATGATTGAGCCAATTAGAGAGGAACCAGAAGTAAAAGAGTTGGACTCCAATCATAAAGGTATGAAAATTGATGAAGATATTGAAGCCATCACACATACAGTGCATGCATTGGCTAGCTACACTAACCAACAAACTATGAAAATCAGAGGAACTTTGAAGCATCAACCTGTCACTATTTTGATTGATACAGATAGCACTAATAATTTTATGGACAGGAAAGTTGCAGCCCAATTAGCCCACCACATTGAAGGCTATGATATATTTGAAGCTGATGGATATATTTTAACTTATGATAGCAAATGTCAGAAATTTCTTGCAACGATTACTACACTGAAAGATCGACCTATTGCTTATACTGTCAAAAAGTGGAGACCATACTTACTTGATCAACAGGTTATGATGTGTTACAGATAGTCTATGGCTAAAGTGCTGAAAGAGCTCCCCGAGATTGATGCTGCTCAGCCTTGAGGACAAGGCTGATTTGAAGAGGGAGGAACCGTTAGGACCCTTTTTCTGAGCTTTTGAATAATGTTTATTGAGTTTGTTTAGTCCAGTTGTTTATTAAGTCGGTTTGGTTCAGTTAGAGTCAAGTAGAGGTTTATTTAATATTTATTTATTATTAGAGTTCAAGTCCTGATGGACTTTGGGTGGAACTCTATAAATAGGGATTTAACTGCTTCTTTTCAGTTATCTATGAAAAATACTATTCTATCTTTGGATAACCCTAGGAGGTCAATCCCCTCGAAGTGATCAAGGAGGGTCGATCCCCTCGAAGCGATCAAGGAGGCCGATCCCCTCGAAGCGATCATTATCATCCTCATTTCTCCCCTTCTTCCACCTTTAGGGTCTTATCATTTGGTATCAGAGCGATGATAAGACTTTAGGGTCTTATCAGAGTTCCAATAGCTCAATGGCTCTCTCTCCAGTTCCACTAAATGGAGAGTTGGTCAGTTTTTAACGAAGGCAAGGCTCGCAAGTTGCATATGACATATAGTCAAATGGATCTAGATATCCATCATTTAGCAACTTTTAAATCCTTTTTTCATAGATGTGACCTACCCTACAATGCCATAGGTATGCATTGTTCACCTTATCTCATTTCCTCTTAGACACACTTACATGCATGATATGTAGAGTAGTGTCTAGCATAAACAAACCTTTATGCAATATTCCTCTCGCCAATCTCTCCTCGGCTTTGCTAGAATTTAAAAGAAATTGTAGATGTGATAAGCAATACTGGTATCCAATATCAATGCGCTATCACAAAAATCTGATAATTGGAGATTGATCATGAATGTACCTGAAGCTTCTCCAAGCTTTTGTTTCGCCCTTTCTGCAAGGTACTCTTTGCAGTTCCTCTTCCAGTGCCCATCTTTGCCATAGTGGAAGCACTGGCCTTTGTCCTTCGCTAGGTCTTTCTTAGCAACCTTTGCTTTACCTGGTCTACCCTTGCCCTTTCCCTTCTTAAGGGACCTTACTACTTTCCTTTTCTTTATGGTCTCACTAGTGTAGAGAACTAGCTTCTCTTTCTTAATAGTACTCTCTGCCTCCCTAAACATATTGAGGAGCTCTGGGAGAGTCACCTCAAGCTTGTCCATATTAAAATTCATTATGAACTGTGAAAAGGAATCTAGTAGGGACTGAAGCACAATGTCTATACACAAGTTATCCTCTAGGACCATTCCTAGACCTGTGAGTTTCTCTATCCACTCAATCATCTTTAGGACATGGTTCTGAATCGGTATCCCCTCAATCATCCTAGCGCGGAAGAGGCTCTTGGATATCTCATATCGCTGAGTCCTTCCCTATTCCTCAAACAATTTACGAACATGTAGGAGAATGGATCTGGCATCCATCTTTTCATGTTGTCTCTGTAACTCAGGAATCATAGAGCCCAACATATAGCATTGAGCAAGAGTGGAGTCATCAATGTACTTCATGTAGCGAGGGATCTTATCCTCGCTTGCCCCTTCTTCGGGCGCAGGTATCACTGTATTAAGGACGTACACGATTTTCTCCGCTATGAGAATAATTCTCAAGTTATAGAGCTAATCTGTATAATTTGGACTAGTGAGGTGGTTGACATCAAGTATGCCACGTAAGGGATTTGAAAGTGACATTTTGTTAGAACCCTTGCAGATTCTAAACTTGGGGTTGATCTCTTTAGGGGATCGACCTCCTTAGAACTCTATAGGGGTTCCTCCCTCCAAGTTGCTGCTCAAAGGCTGCAGAAAAGATTCATCTATTGCTTAAGAAAAGAGAAAGAATATATGGCCATTTATAGGGCTTCTAAACCCTAACTCCTAATAGGACTCCTACTTAAGACTCTTACTTCTAACGAACTCCTAATAGGACTCCTACTCAAGACTCCTATTCCCTTACAACTCCTAATTCTTCTCTAAGAAAAAACTCCTACATGAATGTCCCTCTCAATTAGGACTCTCCTAGCTAGAGTCATAACAGAATGTCCCTCTCAATTAGGACTCTCCTAGCTAGAGTCATAACAGAATGTCCCTCTCAATTAGGACTCTCCTAGCTAGAGTCCTAACAGACCCGCCCTCTTCAAATCAGCCTTCTCCTCAAGGCTGAGATTCCATGAACTCAGGGAACCAAGTCTTCAGCTCCTCATATGGTTCCCATGTGGCGTCTTCAAGTGGTAGATTATTCCAATGCACTAATACTTCAGTAGAGGGATGTCGGCGACGCATCACGATCCTGCGATCGAGGATGGCTTGTGGTTGGGCTTGAATAACTCCATCCTCAATTGTGATGGGGAGTTGGATCTGGGGTGACTCGTGTTCTCCCAACTTGGGCTTTAGGCATGATACGTGAAAGACAGGGTGAATTTTGGCATCCTCAGGTAATTTAAGTCTGTACACCACGGCTCCAATACACTCTGTGATCTGATAGGGCCCATAAAAACGTGGGGATAGCTTCATGGAAGCTCGAGTGTTGATAGAGAGTTGCTTGTATGGTTGTAGGCGAAGATAAACCCAATCTCCCATTGAAAATTCTCTTTTACTTCGTCGTGTGTCGGCTTGCTGCTTCATTCTAGCTTGAGCGGTAGAGAGATTATCTTTTAACAGTTGTAAGAGTTTGTCCCTATCAATCAATTCTTGGTCAACCTGATCTACCTTGGCCGAGCCAATTATATACTTTGGAATCACAGGGGTTGGTCGACCATACAATGCTTCATAAGGGTCACATTTTGTAGATGAATGATATGTAGTATTATATCACCATTCGGCCCAGGGAAGCCATTTCGCCCACTCTTTTGGTTGGTCGCTAGCGAAACACCGGAAGTACGTCTCTAAGCACCTATTTACCACCTCTGTTTGGCCGTCAGTTTGTGGATGATACGCTATGCTCATATTGAGTTTGGTGCCTTGTATCTGAAATAACTCGGTCCAAAATTTACTAGTGAAGATCCTGTCACGATCACTTACGATGGACCTTGGCATCCCATGCAGTTTAATAATATTTTCTATGAAAATCTGGGCAATGCTAGCAGCAGTGTAGGGATTTCTCACAGCACAAAAATTAGCATATTTCGTAAGTCGATCAACTACCACGAGAATCGTGCTTTTACCTTTGGAAGATGGCAGCCCTTCAATGAAGTCCATGGAGATGTCAGTCCACACTGAGTCTGGTATGGGTAGTGGTTGTAGCTTCCCTGGATTTGCCACAGTTTCACCCTTGTGCTGTTGACATACATCACATTGTGCCACATATTCAGCAATAATTTTATTCATCCCTCTACAATAAAAATTTTGCTTCACTCTTTTGTAGGTTCTTAGGAATCCAAAGTGCCCTGCTAAAGGTATGGAGTGCATTTCATGCAAGATGATTGCGATGCAAGGGGAGTCAGGTATAAGCACAATGCGACCTTCGTAGCGTAGATCCCTCGAATCCCAAATGTAGTGGGCTATTGCACTTGGATCCTCCTTCAATTTTTTTATGATGTTGCTGATCTCTGGATTCTTCTTCCATTCTTTCCTAATGTCCTCGAGGAGACCGGTGGTAGGAAGGGAGATGGCTGAAACCTTAGCTTGTTCAGGTAGCCGTGAGAGTGCATCTGCAACAATGTTTTCTTTTCCCTTTTTGTAAATAATTTCATAATCAAATCCAAGAAGTTTGGTTACCCATTTTTGCTGCTCAGGGGATGATATCTTTTGCTCCAAAAAGAACTTGAGGCTTTTATGGTCAGTTTTAATTTGAAATCGCCGGCTGATAAGGTAGGGTCTCCACCTCGTTACTGCGTGTACAATGGCAAGCATCTCCTTATCATATACTGACATATTTTGATGGGAGGAAGATAATGCCTTGCTAGTGTATGCGAGTGGTCGACCATTTTGCATGAGAACGGCTCCAATTCTGACTCCAGATGCATCGGCCTCAATGATGAAGGGTCTATTGAAATCTGGTAGCGTAAGCACCGGCATCGTTGTCATGGCTGCTTTAAGTTTGTCGAAGGCAGCAGAGGCTTTGTCCGACCATTGGAAAGCATCTTTTTTCAGTAAAGAAGTGAGTGGTACACTGATCTTCCCATAGTCCTTAACAAATTTTCGGTAGTAGCCCGTTAGTCTAAGGAACCCCCGTAGTAATTTCACGTTTGTAGGTTTCGGCCAGCCTTGCATTGCCTCAATTTTTGTTGGGTCTACCGCCACTCCTTCTTCTGATATTATATGCCCAAGGTACTCTACTTTTTGCTGGAGAAAGCTGCACTTTAGTTGCTTAACAAAAAGAGTATTCTCCCGAAGGATCGTCAAAACAATCCGTAAATGTTAAAAGTGAGTCTCAAGAAAAGGGCTGTAAACAAGAATATCATCAAAAAATACCAGCACAAATTTAGGAAGAAAGCTCCGAAATATATCATTCATGAGACTTTGAAAGGTTGAAGGAGCATTAGTGAGTCCAAAAGGCATTACCAAGAATTCGTAATGGCCATCATGTGTGCGAAATGTAATTTTTGGAATGTCATTGTCACATACCCGAATTTGGTGGTAACCGGATCGGAGGTCCAACTTCGTGAAGACTCGAGCTCCTTTCAATTCATCAAGAAGTTCATCCACCACTAGTATTGGGTATTTGTCCTTGACGGTGATGCCATTTAAAGCTCGGTAGTCGATGCATATTTGTCAAGTTCCGTCCTTCTTGCGTACAAGTAGCACCAGTGAGGAATAGGGGCTGCAACTTGGCCGAATCACCCCTATTTCAAGCATCTCCTTTACGATCCTTTCAATTTCATCTTTCTAGAGGTGAGGATATCGGTACGGTCGAGTGTTCGCTGGTGGCTTGCCCGGAAGGATTGGAATTCGATGGTCATGTTGCCGAGAAGGAGGAAGACCGCGCGGTTCAGCAAATATGTTGGCAAATTCAGTAAGTAATTGGGCAAGATTTTGATCTTCAATTTCTATTTTCTTCTCTTCTGGTTATGGCTGGAGATGCATAAAAAAGCCACCATTTACCTTGTGCAAAACTTTCTCCATTCGTTGGGTCGAAACAGTGGTAACGTTGCTTCCGCGCTTCCCGCGTAGGATGATCTGTTTGCCCTTACAGTAGAATTTCATAATTAATTTAGAAAAGTTCCAAGAGACATCACCTAGTGTAGTCAGCCATTCTATACTAAGTACTGCCTCATAGTCATCGATTGGTAGGAGGAAGAAATCGGTGATAATTTCTTGGTCTTGCAGTAATAGTTTCACCTGCGGGCATCTTTGGTCGCACTTTAGGATTCTGCCGTCGGCAACCTTTACATCAAACTTGCTGCAACCTTCAATATGCAGTGCCATCCGAGCAGCAACCTTACTATTCATGAAGTTATTAGTGCTACCCGTGTCGATGAGAACAGTGATCGGCTGTTGTTTGAGAAGGCCTCCAACTTTCATCATTTGCGGATTTGAGTAGCCGGCTAGTGCGTGTACCATAATGTCAGTCGGCTGTGGCTCTTCTTCCATATCTTCTTCTTCATGTTAAAGGCTCTCTTCTAGATGTTCAATGACCTCTTCTTCTACTGGTTCAATTATAAGGAGTCTACCTTTTTTACAGTGATGCTCGCGGCTCCACGGCTCGTCGCAATGCCAACATAACCCCTTCGCAGATCGCTCCCGAAGTTCTTCTCTTGTTAACCTTTTCGGTGCAGGGACTCGGTTGATAGTAGGGGGGCTGAGGGCTTTAGTATTGTAGGTCGTGGAGTGATCCTAGTCTTCCGGGCTTCATGGTTCAATCGCTCCTCTTGAAGTCGTGCGAAAGAGATGGCTGTCATAAGCGTGTATGGTTATCACGCCTTAACTTCTCCCCGGATCTCCGACTTTAAGCCCTCAATAAAGGTCCCCAATAACTATTTTTCAGACCAATCACGAGTTTGATTAGATAACCTTTCAAACCTGGTTTGGTACTCCTGAATGGTGGAGGTTTGTCGGATCTTTGCTAGTTGTCCATCAATGTTCTCGTAATAAGTTGGTCCGAAGCGGATCAGTAGTCCTTCTTTGAATTGTCGCCATGAAAGGACTCCATAAGTGTGTCAAACCAGTCAAACCATTGTATGGCATCCCCTTCAATATGTATAGCTGCAATTTCCACCATGGATGCATCCGTAATTTTATGATACCGAAAATATCGCTCCGCGCGCGAGATCCAACCAATTGGGTCTCCTTCTTCCCATCTAGGGAAGTCCACTCTCATGCGCGAATAGTTGGGGTCGGTCATAGAGCCTCCCCTCTCTTGAAAGTCATCTCTTTGGGCATGATGTGATTGATTAGAGCTCTCTCCTTGATGTGCTTCCTTTGGGCTTGGTGGTCGGCCCAAACTGAATTCGATAAGGAGAGTCCGAATCTTATCCTCCATTCATGCCTCAAAGGCTTCAAATTTAGCATCGATTGCCTCCTCAGATGCCATAGTATATGACTCCAAATCTATGATGTTAAGATCTCTCTTTTGTTGACGAGTTAAAGGCATGTATTAGTTTGATAGAAATCAGTGAAAGTTTGCTGTTGCAATTCACGGGGAGATCAAAGGATGATTTGCGGTGGTGGAGATGATGGTGGAATTTGGTGATGACCTTTTAAGCAATTGTGGGAATTACTTTGGGCGGTTGTGGAGGGTTGATGGATGGCAGTGGAAGGGCAGCGAGATGCCAAGAACGTTGCTCTGATACCAGGTGTTAGAACCCTTACAGATTCTAAACTTGGGGTTGATCTCTTTAGGGGATCGACCTCCTTGGAACTCTATAGGGGTTCCTCCCTCCAAGTTGCTGCTCAAAGGTTGCAGAAAAGATTCATCTATTACTTAAGAAAAGAGAAAGAATACATGGCTATTTATAGGGCTTCTAAACCCTAACTCCTAATAGGACTCCTACTTGAGACTCTTACTTCTAACCAACTCCTAATAGGACTCCTACTCAAGACTCCTATTCCCTTACAACTCCTAATTCTTCTCTAAGAAAAAACTCCTACATGAATGTCCCTCTCAATTAGGACTCTCCTAGCTAGAGTCCTAACAGAATGTCCCTCTCAATTAGGACTCTCCTAGCTATAGTCCTAACAGAATGTCCCTCTCAATTAGGACTCTCCTAGCTAGAGTCCTAACACATTTTTCTAAAAATAAAGATGCAACAGAAATGAATAACATGCAGATTTTACAAGAAATAAACTATCAAGATATGGACTTCTATCTTAATATGCTCCCACTATTTTACTAACGAGTCACGCGACACCCTCAGCACATGAAACAGAAGTCTCCGGCAGACTTCTAGTGGGGATCAGGATCCAATCAGCGTCTTAGTGTAACCTCGAGGGACTCGACCAATCACAATAAGCCTAAAAGGTAGGCAACTCTTGCCGATCATAACTCCTTGTGATTCCCGTCTTGCTCGGCCTTCGAATCACCATGGCCTCGAGGGACTTGACTAACCATGATGCTCGGTTAAGTCAACACCTTCGTTACAAGATGAGTCTGATTTGATGATATACCCTCGAGGGACTCGACCAAGCATACCATGTCCTTAGGTCACCGGTGACATCTCTATGTCATAAGCAAGATAGCGAATCGCGATATAGGTGAGTCTTGAGGGACTCGACAAACTCAACCTACACCGGGAATCGGTTCCTACTTATAACGATGGAAGGCTACATGGGTCAATCTAATTGCCTCACGTTTACCAACTTAATATTATCGAGAGAGATGTTTCTATGATTTGGTCTTCTAATATGACATGTTACACATATACATATTTAATATATATCTACATCGTATGTAAATATATATACATATCTAGTATGTGTATAAGCAATCACACCAGATGATCATGGACCACAACCTAATGTGATTAGGCCCGAGCCAGTAGGCCTAATCACTCACATCAAGATCTATGTGTGCAACGGTGCATCTCCATGCCCTGTGATCGTCCATCTCGTCCTCGGCGGTTCCATCAACATCTCGATGCATCTTCACGCATCGCGATCGTCCGTCTCGTGGGTCCCGCTATCACATCCACGCTCCCGCTGCTCCTCCTCATGTGATTACAACTTAATCATAGACATGCAGGCCTGACAATAAACGAGAAATATAATGGAGGCTCGCAGACCCCAATAATAATAATCACAAGTACACACATCACACGGTCCATAATCATCCGTCCATACATCATACATCACATGTATAATTAATCATCATCATGTATAATTAATAATCAACTAAACCTTTTAATTAATATTTTATGAAATCAGGGACATATAGGAAATTTTTGAATTCATAGGGGTATTTTCATAATTTAGACAAGAGACAAACTGAAATTTCTCAAATTCCGAGGGGCAAAACTATCTTTTGCCCAAAAAACCCTAATGCCCTACTCCCATTTGCTGCTGCTGTCGCCACCACCCGGCTGGCGACGGCCTGTGTGGTTGGGCGGGGGCGCCGCCCTTGTAGGTGGGCGCCACCGTGGGTTGGCGCCCCTGCGGGTGGCGCTGCCGCCGTGAGCGTTGTGCCCACGGGTGCAGTGCCTCGCCGGGTGGCCAACCCTGCGAGGGGGTTTGCCCGCAGGACCAGCGGTCACAAGCGTCTTTGCCCTGTGGCGCCTCAGCCCGCGGGTGCTGCGGTAGTAGGCACCTCGCCCCGTGGTGCCTCAGCCCGCGGGTCCAGCACTTGCAGGCGTCGCCCTTGCGTGCGGGCACAATGCCCGCACGAGGGTGGCCGCCTTGCCTATAGCCCTTCTTGCCGGTGTCGTGCGGCAACGACCGCGGGTGGGGCACCCGCGGGCTGCCAGCCCCATCGGCCGTAAGCCTGTTGTAAGTAGGCCGTCGGTCGGCTGCTGTAGGCGCAGCCCCTGTGCTGCCTGCCTTTGGCTGCGCTGCATGCACGTAGATCGAGGGCAACAACTGTTGCTGCCCTTCCTTGTTTTTGCGTCAACGATTTTGACGTCAATTCCTTGTTTTTGCGTCAATGATTTTGACGTCAAAATTCTTCCTAAACACAACACACGCAGTTCAAAACCAATCATTCGCACGAACAACCTGGCTCTGATACCACTGTTGGGAAATCTTGGGGGCGACATCACATTCGCAGCGGCGGCAGCAGCAAAGGGGAGTAGGGCATTAGGGTTCGTCGTCGTGCGAAGATTGGTTCGCAAAATCCGCGAAACTGAAAAACTGTGTATAGAGTAGATTGTGTTACCTAGGGAGATCATATATCCCTGTTTCCTTACAGATCTTTAGGAGAGGGTGAAGGAGGTCAAGCGTCCTCCTCTCTAGCGGTGATTCACATAGCAGGGCTGCGACGACGCTCCTCAAAACTCCAAGCCTGTATGGAGGAGAATAGGAGAGGCAAGCAAAGGCTCAAGCCTATGAGGCTCTGAATTCCTCCTATTTATAGAGGCCCCCTGTCACGCCCCCTCAAATAAATATTGATATAATTAAAAGTTTCATCACAAACCACTCTAAGATCCAAACTAACATTTGAGGATACTGAAAAACATTCTATCAAATTCATATCTATAAAACCTATGCAGTTTATCATCATATATCACATCTCTCGATAATTCACATTTATGGCAACCCAAGCCAACTTAACAAACATGAACAACATTTATAAATCCACAAACTAAATAAATTATACAATCAGAACTCCAACTATTCACCACAAGTTTATATCATCATAAATTAGACTTAACATTCTGAAATTCCAAATAAGAGAGATCTTCTAACACTTTTACATAGTATATCCATTTCGATTTATCGTCAACATTTCATTACATACAAAATATGCTTACACAACAATAACATAATAACCAACAAGACTTGCCCATAATTCTGAATACCTCTCCATTGCCTTAGCCCAATTCAAATATCTCAAAGAGTGACAAGCTGACCTGAAAGATTTTATATAACAATGGAGTGAGCTAAAAACAGCTTAGCAAGTGACAAAGCATATTCAGAATAAAAGAAACAGTTTCAAACAAGTAAGATATCATAATGCAAGGCAGAATACAAGATTTCTCAAGAATGCCATCTCATTAGATACAAAATCATATGTGTCATGTCATTCAAAACATATTTGATTCATAACAAATGGAGCATAGAGTAATTGGAGCATATCAATAGCGTACGAGATGTTCCGGAGCATATCAATGGCAAATAGGACATTTCAGAACATATCAGTTCATAGGAAATAGAGCATAGAGTAATTGGAGTATATCAATAGCATACGAGATGTTCCAAAACATATCAATGGTAAATAGGACATTTCAGAACATATCAGATCATAGAAAATGGAGCACAGAGTAATTGGAGTATATCAATAGCGTACGAGATGTTCCAGAGCATATCAATGGCAAATAGGACATTTCAGAACATATCAGGTCATAGCAAATGGAGCACAGAGTAATTGGAGCATATCAATAGCGTACGAGATGTTCTAGAGCATATCAATGGCAAATAGGACATTTCAGAACATATCAGTTCATAGCAAATAGAGCACAGAATAATTGGAGCATACCAATAGCATATGAAATGTTCCGGAGCATATCAATGACAAATGGAACATTTCGGAACATATCAATGGTATGTGAAGCATTATGAAGTATATCAATAGCATAGGAAATATTTTGGAGCATATCAATACAAAATATGAAATAGAAGCTTAGACGTCATACCCTAGCATAGTGCATGTGAGGTTTAACTCAGTGGTGGCTCCACGTCGTGATGAGTTCTCGACTCCATCCATAGGTAGCCCTTTCCTACTCGAGCCCTCTCACCCTGCCCAAGTGCTAGGTCGGCTCTGAATTTCATATCAAACAAATAGATGGTGAAGTGGGATTCCAACATAATATGGTCCATCCATTTTTGAATAACCACCAAACATAATCTAGAGCATCGCGGGCTCTAAGCACATACCCTTTAACATTTCTGGCAAAGGTCCAAATAATCCCACAAACACCAGAGTACAAAAGGGTATTGTGAACAATAAATTGGGACATCTCGGAAGCACATGCGGAACAATGAAATGTACATGTGCCTTTATGAGTCAATACAATGCAAACATAATCCTTCACAAATGTATTCAGATTTGAAAGGAAATGAAAGCAAGAGTGTATAAGGTTTCCAAGCAATCACATATAGCTCAATTCAAATAAGAAGGTTAGATGAAATCAATTTCCAAAGGAATGAAACCAGAATATGCGAAATCGACCAAAGCTCTTTCTGACAAAATTCAAGAGGCACATTGAATAAATGATTCAAACTATCAATCGTGCTCTAATTTTACTTAGAAAACATATCATTGGAAAGATATTTCAATCTAGTATCTGATGGAATAAGTTTCGTACGAATTAAGGTTTCCAACAAGGAGTTACCATTGATTTAGTAACCAAAGGTCAAAAACAAAATTACTGTTTTGCAGAATCTGTAGGCTCAATTGAAATAGAAGTTTAGGTAGACAAACTTACTCCGAATTCTTAAAATAAGCTATCAAAAGAATGGTTTATGAGTCTATATTCTGATCAAATAAGTTTTGTCTAAATTAGAGCTCAATTCATGAAGTTATAACCATAACAAGGTAAAAAGGTCAGAATCTCAAAAGTTGCACAGATTTGAATTGTTACGTCTAAATAGGAGATATATCAAATGCAAGGCTAGAATAATTCAAAGTTCCTCATATTCAAAGCAAATGTAGAGATAAAATTGCAGTAAGAAAAGATCAGGACACTTGCAATAGGAAAGATTAGAAAGCTTGCAAGAGGAAGGATCGGAACACTTGCAATACGAAAGATTAGAAAGCTTGCAATAGGAAGGATCAGAACACTTACCTTTCAAAGATTTTGATCCGAAGATTCAAAGAAGGTGTCAACCCAAATCCTTCTACTTTTCCTCCGTGTCCTCTCCCTGTTTCATTTTTTACATGTCTTCTCTTTTTCCTCCACAACTGCAGCTCATGCAGAACATAGAGGCATAGTCACCTGCTCTCTCTTACTCTCATTCCTTCGTTTTCTTTTTCAAACGCAGCTATCGCAGCCATCGCCGCTGCCACTACCACAATCGTAGCCATGACCGCAACTGCTGTCGCAACCGCAGCCCCTTCCCCTACACTACTTCCTTCCTCCCTTCTCTCGTTCCTACTTTTTCTTTCCCAAACACAGCTGCCGCAGACGTAGCCGTCACCACCGCAACCGCAATCACGACCACAGCCCCCTTTTTTTTTTCCCTTTCCTTTCTTTCTATTTCCCAAAAGCAGCTGCTGTAGCCACCACCGCTGCCGCAGCTACCGTAGCCAACGTCGCAACCGCAGCTGCAGTCGCAGCCACGGCCGCAGCCACCACAGCCGTAGCCTCTTCTTCCTCCCCTGCTCTATTTCCTCTCCTCCTCTTCCAGCTGTAGCTACCACTACCGCGGCTGCCTCCCCTTCTCCTCTTCTGTCACGCCCCTCAATAATATCGATGATTTTATAACTTTCATCACAAATCAATCCAGGATCCAAGCTAACATTTGAGGACACTGAAAAACATTCTATCAAATTCACATCTATAAAACCTGTGCAGTTTATAATCATATATCACATCACTCGATAATTCACATTTATGGCAACCCAAGCCAAACTTGACAAACATGAACAACATTTATAAATCCACAAGCTAAATAAATTATACAATCAGAACTCCAATTATTCACCACAAGTTCATATCATCATAAACTAGACTTAACATTCCGAAATTCCAAATAAGAGAGATCTTCTAATACTTTTACACAGTATATCCATTTCGATTCATCGACAAAATTTCATTACATACAAAATATGCTTATACAACAATAACATAATAACCAACAAGACTTGCCCATAATTCTTAATAGCTCTCCACTGCCTCAGCCCAATTCAAACATCTCAAAGAGTGACAAGCTGACCTGAAAGATTTTATATAACAACGGAGTGAGCTAAAAACAACTCAGCAAGTGACAAAGCATATTCAGAACAAAAGGAATGATTTCAAACAAGTAAGATATCTTAATGCAAGGCAGAATAGAAGAATTTTCAAGATACCATATCATTAGATATAAAATCATATGTGTCATGTCATTCAAAACCTATTTGGTTCATAACAAATGGAGCATAGAGTAATTGGAGCATATCAATAGCGTACGAGATGTTCTAGAGCATATCAATGGCAAATAGGACATTTTAGAACATATCAGTTCATAGCTAATGGAGCACAGAGTAATTGGAGCATATCAATAGCGTATGAAATGTTCCGAAGTATATCAATGACATATGGAACATTTCGAAGCATAACAATAACATATGAAATATTTCGGAGCATATCAATAGGGTATGAAATGTTTCGGAGCATATCAATAACAAATGAAACATTTTGGAACATATCAATGGCGTATGGACCATTTTGGAGCATTTCAAAGAACGAATACGAAACAAAAGCTCAAACGTCATACCCTAACATAGTGCATATGAGGTTTAACTCAGTGGTGGCTCCACGCCGTGATGAGTTCTCGACTCCATCCACGGGTAGTCCTTTCCTACTCGAGCCCTCTCGCCCTGCCCAAGTGCTAGGTTGGCTTTGAATTTCATATCAAACAGATAGATGGTGAAGTGGGATTCCGAACATAATATGGTCCATCCATTTCTGAATGACCACCAAACATAATCTAGAGCATCGCAGGCTCTAAGCACATACCCTTTACCATTTCTGGCAAAGGTCTAAATAATCCCACAAACACCAGAGTACAAAAGGTATTGTGAACAATAAATTGGGACATATCAGAAGCACATGCAGAACAACGAAATGTACATGTGCCTTTATGAGTCAATACGATGCAAACATAACCCTTCACAAATGTATTCAGATTTGAAAGGAAATGAAAGCAAGAGCGTACAAGGATTCTAAGCAATCACATATAGCTCAATTCAAATAAGAAGGTTAGATGAAATCAATTTCCAAAGGAATGAAACCAGAATATACGAAATCGACCAAAGCTCGATTTCTGGCAGAATTCAAGAGGCACATTGAACAAATGATTCAAACTATTAATCGTGCTCCAATTTTTCTCAAAAAATATATCATTGGAAAGATATTGTTAGGACTCTAGCTAGGAGAGTCCTAATTGAGAGGGACATTCATGTAGGAGGTTTTTTCTTAGAGAAGAATTAGGAGTTGTAAGGGAATAGGAGTCTTGAGTAGGAGTCCTATTAGGAGTTGGTTAGAAGTAAGAGTCTTAAGTAGGAGTCCTATTAGGAGTTAGGGTTTAGAAGCCCTATAAATAGCCATGTATTTCTTCTCTTTTCTAAAGCAATAGATGAATCTTTTCTGCAGCCTTTGAGTAGCAACTTAGAGGGAGGAACCCCTATAGAGTTCCAAGGAGGCCGATCCCCTAAAGAGATCAACCCCAAGTTTAGAATCTGCAAGGGTTCTAACACCTGGTATCAGAGCGGCATTCTTGGCATCTTGCTGCCCTTCCACTACCATCCATCAACCCTCCACAACTGTCCAAAGCAATTCCCACAATTGCTTAAAAGATCGTCGCCAAATTCCGCCATCATCTCCACCACCGCGGATCATCCCGTGAATTGCAACAGGTTCCAGTATCCTACCTTACTACTACTGCAATTTAGTTATCCCTATCCGAAAATCCAAAAAAAAAAAATTATTCCTATATTGCTGCATAAACTTTTCGTCACAAAGATTTCATCTCTACAATGAAAGATACTGATAAGACCCTAAGGTCTTATCGTAGAAGAAATGGAAGAAATGAGAATGCTCTGATACCAATTGATAAGACCCTAAAGCCTTATCGTCGAAGAAAGGGGAGAAATGGGGATGATAATGATCACTTCGAGGGGATCAGCCTCCTTGATCGCTTCGAATGATAAGACCCTAAAGGTCTTATCGTAGGCTCTGATACCAATTGATAAGACCCTAAAGCCTTATCGTCGAAGAAAGGGGAGAAATGAGGATGATAATGATCACCTCGAGGGGATCAGCCTCCATGATCGCTTCGAGGGGATTGGCCCTCCTTGATCACTTCGAGGGGATCGACCCTCCTTGATCACTTCGAGGGGATCGGCCTCCTAGGGTTTGTCAAAAGACAGAATAATATTTTTCATAGATTACCGAAAAGAAGTAGTTACATCCCTATTTATAGAGTTCCACCCAGGGTCCATCAGGACTTGAACTCTAATAATAAATAAATATTAAATAAACCTTTACTTAACTCTAACTGAACTAAACCGACTCAATAAACAATTGGACTAAACAGACTCAATAAACATTATTCAAAAGCTCAGAAAAAGGTTCCTAACAGATACATTGCAGAATTTCAACCGCATAGCATTGTTTGTTTGATCTTGATACTATATTTTCTCTATCATATAAACTAAGATATTACTGTCAATTCCCTCCTCAAATCTCTCAAATTTTTGGCGGAGATTTCGTCGAGAAATCGTTATTTCTTCGACAATAATTCTGCTCTTACAAGATAACACAATTCTGCAGCAAACTTTCACTGATTTCTATCAAACCTATACATGCCTTTAACCCGTCAACAAAAGAGAGATCTTAACATCACAGATTTGGAGTCATATACTATGGCATCTGAGGAGGCAATCAATGCTAAATTTGAAGCATTTGAGGCACAAATGGAGGATAAGATTCGGACTCTCCTTACCGAATTCAGTTTGGGCCGACCACCAAGCCCGAAGAAATCACATCAAGGAGAGAGCTCTAACCAATCACATCATGCCCAAAGAGATGACTTCCAAGAGAGGGGAGGCTCTATGACCGACCCCAACTATTCGTGCATGAGAGCGGACTTCCCTATATGGGAAGAAGGAGACCTAAGTGGTTGGATCTCGCGCGCGGAGCGATATTTTCGATACCATAAAACTATGGATGCATCCATGGTGGAAATTGCAGCTATACATCTTGAAGGGGATGCTATACAATGGTTTGATTGATTTGAACACACTTATGGAGTCCTTTCATGGCGACAATTCAAAGAAGGACTACTGATCCACTTCGGACCAACTTATTACGAGAACATTGACGGACAACTAGCAAAGATCCGACAAACCTCCACCATTCAGGAGTACCAAACCAGGTTTGAAAGGTTATCTAATCAAACTTGTGATTGGTCTGAAAAACAACTATTGGGGACTTTTATTGAGGGCTTAAATCTAGAGATCCGGGGAGAAGTTAAGGCGTGACAACCATACACGCTTATGGCAGCCATCTCTTTCGCACGACTTCAAGAGGAGCGATTGAACCATGAAGCCTGAAGGACTAGTATCACTCCACGACGTACAATACTAAAGCCCTCAGCCCCCCCTACTATCAACCGAGTCCCAGCACCAAAAAGGTTAACAAGAGAAATTCGGGAGCGATCTACGAAGGGGTTATGTTGACATTGCGACGAGCCGTGGAGCCGTGAGCATCGCTATAAAAAAGGTAGACTTCTTATGTTTGAACCAGTAGAAGAAGAGGTCATTGAACATCTAGAAGAGAGCCTTTAACATGAAGAAGAAGATATGGAAGAAGAGCCACAGCCGACTGACATTACGGTACACGCATGTTAGAACCCTTGCAGATTCTAAACTTGGGGTTAATCTCTTTAGGTGATCGGCCTCCTTGGAACTCTATAGGGGTTCCTCCCTCCAAGTTGCTGCACAAAGGCTGCAGAAAAGATTCATCTATTGCTTATGAAAAGAGAAGGAATACATGGCTATTTATAGAGCTTCTAAACCCTAACTCCTAATAGGACTCCTACTTAAGACTCTTACTTCTAACCAACTCCTAATAAGACTCCTACTCAAGACTCCTATTCCCTTACAACTCCTAATTCTTCTCTAAGAAAAAACCTCCTACATGAATGCCCCTCTCAATTAGGACTCTTCTAGCTAGAGTCCTAACAGAATGTCCTTCTCAATTAGGACTCTCCTAGCTAGAGTCCTAACATTTTTACATGAATGTCCCTATCAATTAGGATTCTCCAAGCTAGAGTCCTAACAGACCCGCCCTCTTCAAAACAACCTTGTCCTCGAGGCTGATGATTCGTGAATTCTGAGAATTTGATCTTCAAGTCGTCATAGTTCTCCCAAGTGACATCTTCTATTGGTAGGTTCGCCCACTGTATTAGCACTTCATTAGTGGGTCGTCGTCATCGAGTCACGATCCGTCGATCAATAATGGCACTTGGCTGGGTCTGGAGTTCTCTTTGGGTAGTCATATTTGGTGGGTGGCTTTGGGCTATCTCCAAGCACCTGTTTAAAACTTCCGGCTGGCTGTTGGTTTGTGGGTGATATGTCGTACTCCTTTTCAATTTAGTACCCTGCATATGGAATAACTTTGTCCAAAATCTGCTCTTGAAGATGCAAGTAGAATTTGTCACAAGCACAATGCGTCCCTTATAGTGTAATTCTTTTGAGTCCCAATTGTAACGAGCCATGGGGCTTGGTGCTTCCTCTATTTTTTTTTTTTAAATCTTACTAGTATCTGAATCTTCCTGCCATTCCATCTTAATATCCTCAAGGAAGTCGCTGGTCGGAAGTGAAACGGCCGAAACTTCAACTTGCTTGGGTAGCTGCGAAAACGCATCTGCAAGAACATTCTCTTTGCCCTTTTTGTAAGTTATTTCAAAATCAAATCCAAGAAGTTTTGTTACCCATTTTTGCTGCTCAGGGGATGGTATCTTTCGCTTCAAAAAGTACTTGAGGCTTTTATGGTCGGTTTTATTTTGAAATCGTCGACCAATCAAGTAGGGTCTCCACCTCGTTGCTGCGCGCACAATGGCGAGCATCTCCTTATCATATGTTGACTTATTTTGATGGGAGGGAGATAATGCCTTGCTAGTGTATGCGAGTGGTCGATCATCTTGCATGAGAATGGCTCCAATTCTAACTCCAGATGTGTCGGCTACAATAATGAAGGGTCGGTTAAAATCTGGTAGTGTTAGCACCGGCGTCGTCGTCATGGCTGCCTTAAGTTTGTCGAAGGCAGCGGAGGCTCTGTCCGACCATTGGAAGATATCTTTTTTCAGTAAGGAAGTAAGTGGTGCATTGATCTCACCATAGTTTTTTACGAACTTGCAGTAGTAGCCTGTTAAATCTAGAAAGCCATGTAGCAATTTTACGTTCCTCGGGGTAGGCCAGTTTTGCATTGCTTCAATTTTGAAGGGGTCCACTATCACACCTTCCTCTGATACGATATGCCCAAGATATTCCACCTTCTGTTGAAGAAAGCAAAAATTCGTAATGGTTGTTGTGTGTTCGAAAGGTGGTTTTCGGTATGTCTTCTTCGCATACTCATATTTGATGATACCCGGATCAAAGGTCCAGCTTTGTAAAGATTTGTGCTCCCTTTCATCTAGTAATTCATCTGCTATTGGAATAAGGTATTTGTCCTTGATGGTTATGCCATTGAGAGCTCGGTAATCAACGCATATTCGCCATGTTCCGTCCTTCTTGCGTACAAGTAGCACCGGTGAAGAATAGAGGTTGCAACTTAGCCGAATAACTCCTGTTTTGAGCATTTCTTTTACAATCCTTTCTATTTCATCCTTCTAGAGATATAGATATTGATATGGCCGAGTATTTGCTAGAGGTTTGCCTGAAAGAATCATTATATAATGATCATGCCGACGGGTAAGAGGTAGGTTGTACGGTTCGTCAAATATATCTGAAAATTCAGCAAGCAAAGGAAGTAGGTTTGGATCTTCAAATTGTATTGGCTCTCCCTTAGTTTTCTGCTCAAGTTGTATAAAAAATCTGCTGCATGCTTTATGCAAAACCTTCTCCATTTGTTGTGTGCAAATCGTCGTTATGTCACCCCCACGTTTCCCGTTCAGTATCACCTGTTTCTCCTTACTGTAAAATTTCATAATTAGTTGCATAAAATTCCAAGAAATATCACCTAATGTCGTCAACCATTTAATTATGAACATGGCCTTATGATCATCAGGAGGGAGAAGGAAGAAATCTGCAATTATCTCTTGGTCCTGCAGCAATAGTTTCTCCTACGGGCGCCTACGATCATAATTCAAAATCTGTCCGTCGACGACCTTAACGTCAAACCTGCTGCAATTCTCAATAGGTAAGGCCATCTGGATAGTAACCTTACTATTTATAAAGTTATTAGAACTGCCCGTGTCGATGAGAACAGTGATCGGTTGTTGTTTGAGAAGGCCTCCAACTTTCATCGTTTCCAGGTTTGAGTAGCCGGCTAGTGCATGTACCGTAACTTCAGTCGGTTGTGGCTCTTCTTCTGCATCTTCTTCTTCATGTTCAAGGCTCTCTTCTAGATGTTCAATGACCTCTTCTTCTATTGATTCAATCATAAGAAGTCTCCCTTTACTACAACGATGCTCATGGCTCCACGGCTCGTCACAATGCCAACATAACCCCTTCGCATATGGCTCCCGAAGCTCTTCTCTTGTTAACCTCTTTGGTGTAGAGACTTGGTCAATAGTAGGGGGGGCTGAAGGCTTCAATATTACTAGTTGAGGAGCGACCCTAGTCCTCCGAACTTCATGGTTCAATTGCTCCTCTTGATGTCGTGCGAAAGAGATGGCTGCCATAAGCGTATACGGTTGTCGCACTTTAACTTCTCTTCGGATCTCCGGCTTCAAGCCCTCAATGAAGGTCCTCAATAGTTGTTTTTGAGACCAATCATGAGTTTGATTAGATAACCTTTCAAACCTGGTTTGGTACTCCTGAATGGTGGAAGTTTGTCGGATCTTTGCTAGTTGTCCATCAATATTCTCGTAATCTGTTGGTCTGAAGCGGATCAGCAGTCCTTCTTTGAATTATTGCCATGAAAGGACTCCATAAGTATGTTCAAACTAGTCAAACCACTGTATAGCATCCCCTTCAAGATGTATAGCTATAATTTTCACCATAGATGCATCCGCGGTTTTGTGGTACTGAAAATATCGCTCCACACGCGAGATCCAACCAATCGGGTCTCCTTCATCCCATCTAGGGAAGTCCACTCTCATGCATGGATAGTTGGGTTCAGTCATAGAGCCTCCCCTCCCTTGGAACTCATCTCTTCGAGCCTGGTGCGATTGGGCAAAGCTCTCTCCGTGATATGATTTTTTCGGGCTTAGTGGTCGGCCCAATCTGAGTTCGGTAAAGAGCGTCCGAATCTTATCCTCCATTCGTGCCACCAAGGCTTCGAATTTAGCATTGATTGCCTCCTTAGATGTCATAGTATATGCCTCCAAATCTATGATATTAAGATCTCTCTTTTGTTGTCAGGTTAAAGGCATGTATAGTTGAGAGAAGTGATAGTCAAAAGGATTGGTGGATCGATGAATATAGGCTACGATTTAGGCTTGTGTTGTGGCTGTTTTGGGTGTAGTTTGAGGGTGTGGTTTAGTGGAGTTTTAGGGCTATGGATGAATATTTTGGATCTGTGGTAAATGGTAGCAAAGGTTTGATAGAAATCAGTGGAAGTTGCAGCAAGTATGTGCTGTCTTGTAAGAGTAGAATTGTCGTCGAAGAAACAACGGTATCTCGACGTAATTTCCACCAAAAACTTAAGATAGTTGAGAAGGGAATTGATAGCAAAATCACAGTTTATATGACAGCAAGGATATCTAATTTAATTAAGAAAATTTCGGCAGTATAACAGCAAGGAAATTGGTGCAAATTGAGATTGCAGAATTCTCGTCGAAAAATTTCAGCGGGTTATGATGAAAATTTGCAGCAACATAAAATCATTTTTAGAGATGAATTTTTTAATAGATAAATCTTAAATGGAAGCCAAGATGATCTATGAAGTGTATAAGAAATTTCATTCAAAAAAGATTGCAAATAGATGGGTTAAGGCAACAATATGCGGCTGAAATTTTCTGCAGCACAAATTTTTAGGTATAGCAGATTGGACGTAAAAGATCAGTGGTTTATATTGAGAATTTTTTGATGAAACTAAAGGGAAATCCACTGTTAGGAAGTGTCAAAGCTATCATAAAAATTTCGTAGAGATTTGGATAGAAACAATGTAGTATCAAGATCAAACAAACAGTACTATGCGGTTGAAATTTTACAGTGTAGATTTTCAAGTATAGCAGATTTGACGTAAAAGATCAATGGTTTATATTTAGAATTTTTTGAAAAAACCAAAGGGAAATCTGCTGTTAGGAAGTGTCAAAGATGTCATAAAAATTTCATAGAAATTTGGATAGAAAAAGCATAGTAGCAAGATCAAACAGATGGTACTATGCGGCTGGAATTCTGCAATGTATCTTTTGTCGTAGAGATAAAAACTTTGTGACGAAAGGTTTATGCAGCAATATAGGAACAGTTTTTTTTTTTTTTTGGATTTTCAAATAAGGATAACTAAATTGCAGCAGCAGTAATTTAGGAAACCAGAACCTGTTACAATTCATGGGGAGATCAAAGGATGATCCGCGGTGGTGGAGATGATGGCGGAATTCGGCGACGATCTTTTAAGCAATTATGGGAATTGCTTTGGGCGGTTGTGGAGGGCTGATGGATGGCAGTGGAAGGGCAGCGAGATGCCAAGAACGCTGCTCTGATACCAGGTGTTAGAACCCTTATAGATTCTAAACTTGGGGTTGATCTCTTTAGGGGATCGGCCTCCTTGGAACTCTATAGGGGTTCCTCCCTCCAAGTTGCTGCTCAAAGGCTGCAGAAAAGATTCATCTATTGCTTATGAAAAGAGAAGAAATACATGGCTATTTATAGAGCTTCTAAACCCTAACTCCTAATAGGACTCCTACTTAAGACTCTTACTTCTAACCAACTCCTAATAAGACTCCTACTCAAGACTACTATTCCCTTACAACTCCTAATTTTTCTCTAAGAAAAAACCTCCTACATGAATGCCCCTCTCAATTAGGACTCTTCTAGCTAGAGTCCTAACAGAATGTCCCTCTCAATTAGGACTCTCCTAGCTAGAGTCCTAACATTGTTAAATGAATGTCCCTATCAATTAGGACTCTCTAAGCTAGAGTCCTAACAACGCACTAGCCGGCTACTCAAACCCGCAAAAAATGAAAGTTGGAGGCCTTCTCAAACGACAGCCGATCACTATTCTCATCGACACGGGTAGCACTAATAACTTCCTGAATAGTAAGGTTGCTGCTCGGATGGCACTGCATATTGAAGGTTGCAGCAAGTTCGATGTAAAGGTTGCCGATGGCAGAATCCTAAAGTGCGACCAAAGATGCCCGTAGGTGAAACTATTACTGCAAGACCAAGAAATTATCACCGATTTCTTCCTCCTACCAATCGATGACTATGAGATAGTGCTTGGTATAGAATGGCTGACTACACTAGGTGATGTCTCTTGGAACTTTTCTAAATTAATTATGAAATTCTACTGTAAGGGCAAACAGATCATCCTACGCGGGAAGCGCAGAAGCAACGTTACCGCTGTTTCGACCCAACGAATGGAGAAAGTTTTGCACAAGGTAAATGGTAGCTTTTTGATGCATCTCCAGCCACAACCAGAAGAGAAGAAAATATAAATTGAAGATCAAAATCTTGCCCAATTGCTTACTGAATTTGCCGACATATTTGCTAAACCGCGTGGTCTTCCTCCTTCTCGGCAACATGACCATCGAATTCCAATCCTTTCGGGCAAGCCACCAGTGAACACTCGACCGTACCGATATCCTCACCTCCAGAAAGATAAAATTGAAAAGATCGTAAAGGAGATGCTTGAAATAGGGGTGATTCGGCCAAGTTGCAGCCCCTATTCCTCATCGGTGCTACTTGTACGCAAGAAGGACGGAACTTGGCGGATGTGCATCGACTACCGAGCTTTAAATGGCATCACCGTCAAGGACAAGTACCCAATACCAGTGGTGGATGAACTTCTTGATGAATTGAAAGGAGCTCGAGTCTTCACGAAGTTGGACCTCCGATCCGGTTACCACCAAATTTGGGTATGTGACGATGACATTCCAAAAACTGTATTTCGCACACATGATGGCCATTATGAATTCTTGGTAATGCCTTTTGGACTCACTAATGCTCCTTCAACCTTTCAAAGTCTCATGAACGATATTTTTCAGAGTTTTCTACGTAAATTTGTGCTGGTATTTTTCGATGATATTCTCGTTTACAGCCCTTCTCTTGAGACTCACCTTCAGCATTTACGGATTGTTTTGACGATCCTTCGGGAGAATACTCTTTTTGTTAAGCAAACAAAGTACAGCTTTCTCCAGCAAAAAGTAGAGTACCTTGGGCATATAATATCAGAAGGAGTGGCGGTAGACCCAACAAAAATTGAGGCAATGCAAGGCTAGCCGAAACCTACAAACGTGAAATTACTACGGGGGTTCCTTAGACTAATGGGCTACTACTGAAAATTTGTTAAGGACTATGGGTAAATCAGGTTGACCAAGAATTGATTGATAGGGACAAACTCTTACAACTGTTAAAAGATAATCTCTCTACCGCTCAAGCTAGAAAGAAGCAGCAAGCCGACACACGACGAAGTGAAAGAGAATTTTCAGTGGGAGATTGGGTTTATCTTCGCCTACAACCATACAAGCAACTCTCTATCAACACTCGAGCCTCCATGAAGCTATCCCCACGTTTTTATGGGCCCTATCAGATCACAGAGCGTATTGGAGCCGTGGCGTACATACTTAAATTACCTAAGGATGTCAAAATTCACCTTGTTTTCCACGTATAATGCCTAAAGCCCAAGTTGGGAGAACACGAGTCACCCCAGATCCAACTGCCCAACACAACCGAGGATGAAGTTATTCAAGCCCAACCATAAGCCATCCTCGATCGTAGGATCGTGATGCGTCGCCGACATCCCTCTACTGAAGTACTAGTGCATTGGAATAATCTACCATTTGAAGATGCCACATGGGAACCATATGAGGAGCTGAAGACCCGGTTCCCTGAGTTCATGGAATCTCAGCCTTGAGGACAAGGCTGATTTGAAGAGGGCGGGTCTATTAGGACTCTAGCTAGGAGATTCCTAATTGAGAGGGATATTCTGTTAGAACTCTAGCTAGGAGAGTCCTAATTGAGAGGGACATTCATGTAGGAGGTTTTTTCTTAGAGAAGAATTAGGAGTTGTAAGGGAATAGGAGTCTTGAGTAGGAGTCCTATTAGGAGTTGGTTAGAAGTAAGAGTCTTAAGTAGGAGTCCTATTAGGAGTTAGGGTTTAGAAGCCCTATAAATAGCCATGTATTCCTTCTCTTTTCTAAAGCAATAGATGAATCTTTTCTGCAACCTTTGAGCAGCAACTTGGAGGGAGGAACCCCTATAGAGTTCCAAGGAGGCCGATCCCCTAAAGAGATCAACCCCAAGTTTAGAATCTGCAAGGGTTCTAACAGATATATCAATCTAGTTTCTAATGAAATAAGTTTTGTATGAATCAAGGTTTCCAACAAGGAGTTACCATTGATTTAGTAACCAAAGGTCAAAAACAAAATTATTGTTTTGCAGAATCTGAAGGCTCATTTGAAACAGAAGTTTGGGCAGACAAACTTACTCCGAATTCTTAAAATAAGCTATCAAAAGAAAGATTTATGAGTCTATATTATGATCAAATAAGTTTTGTCCAAATCAGAGGTCAATACATGAAGTTATAACCATAACAAAGTAGAAAGGTCAGAATCTCAGAAATTGCACAGATTCGAATCGTTACGTCTAAACAGGTGATATATCAAATGCAAGGCTAGAACAATTCAAAGTTTCTCATATTCAAAGCAAATATAGAGATAAAATTACAGTAAGGAAAGATCAGGACACTTGCAATAGGAAGATTAGAAAGCTTGCAATAGGAAGGAACGTAACACTTGCAAGAGAAAAAATTAGAAAGCTTGCAATAGAAAGGATCGAAACACTTGCCTTTCAAATATTTTGATCCGAAGATCCAAAAAAATGTCAGCCCAAATCCTTCTACTTTTCCTCCGTGTCCTCTCCCTGTTTCATTTTCTACATGTCTTCTCTTTTTCCTCTACAACTGTAGCTCATGCAGAACATAGAGGCATAGTCACCTGCTCTCTCTTACTCTCATTCCTTCATTTTCTTTTTCAAACATAGCTATCGCAGCCATTGCCGCTGCCACTACCACAGTCGTAGCCACGACCGCAGTTGCTGTCACAACCGCAGCCCCTTCCACTGCACTACTTCCTTCCTCCTTTCTCTCGTTCCTACTTTTTTTTTTCCCAAACATAGCTGTTGCAAACGCAGCCGCCGCCACCGCCACCGCCACCGCAGCCGCAATCACGGCCACAACCCCTTCTTTTTTTCCCTTTTCCTTTCTTTCTATTTCCCAAAAGTAGTTGCTGCAGCCACCACCGCTGCCGCAACTACTGCAGCCAACGTCACAACCGCAGCCGCAGTCGCAGCCACGACCGTAGCCACCACAGCCACAGCCTCTTCTTCCTCCCCTGCTATGTTTCCTCTCCTTCTCTTCCAACTGCAGCTGCCACTGCTGCAGCTGCCTCCCCTTCTCCTCTTCCTCTCTTCTTCCCTTTTCCTTTCTCTTCTTCTTCCTTTCCTTCTCTTCTTTCCCAGCTGCACTGCTGCAGTCGCAGCCTCAGCCACGGCCGCAGCCTTTTCTTCCTCCCCTGCTTATCTTCCTCTCCTTCTCTTCCAACTACAGCTGCCATCGCCGCAGCCGCAGCCCCTTCTTCCCCTTCTCTTCTTCCTCTCCTTCCCTTCTTCCTTCCTCTTCCTCTTTCCCTGCCACAGCCACAGCCGCAGCTGCCATAGCCGCAGCTACTTCTTTCCCTTCTCCCCTTCCTTCTCCTTCCTTTCTTCTTCTTCTCTTCTTCTTCTCCTCGACGAACAGCACCTCCTCTCCTCTGTTTCCTCCTGCAAGAAACAGAGGTGCCGCCTCTTCACCCATTTCTACTTCTTCTCTTCCTCTTCTTCTTCTTCTCCTTCTTCTCCTCTTCTTCCCTTCTCCTACCCGACACCCCACACCTTCTCAATGCAGCCCATGCTGCAGCCCTCCTTTTTTTTTCTTTTTCTCTTCTTCGTTTTCCTCTTCTTCTTCTTCTCCTCCCCAACGCCCTACACCTCGTCTCCTCTGTTTCCGCCTGCAGGAAACAAAGGTGCTGCAGCCCTAGCTGCTGCCACCTCTCGCTCCTCTCCCACTTCCCTCTCTTTTTCTTCTTCTTCTATTCTTCTCTTCTCCCTCTTCTTCCTCCTCTCTTCTTTTCCCTCTTCTTCTTCTTTTCTTCTTCTCCTCTTCTTTCTTTCTCCTCCCCAACGCCCCACAGCTCCTCGCTGCAGCCCTTGCCACAGCCACCTCCTCTTTTCTTCTTCTTCTTCTTCTTCTTCTTCTCCTCTTCTTCCCTTCTCCTCCCCGACGCCCCACACATGAACTCCTCTATTTCCTCCTACACGAAACAGAGATGCTGCAGCCCTAGCTGCTGCAGCTCTCTCTCTTTCCTCTCCCTCTTCCCTCTCTTCTTCTTCTTATTTTCTTCTCTTTTCCCTCTTCTTCCTCTCTTCTTTTCCCTCTTCTTCTTCTTTTCTCTTCTCCCTCTACTTCTCTTCTTCTTCTCCCCATGCCCCATCGCTCCTCTCTCTGTTTCTCGAAAAATAGAGAGCGTGGGAGGCGGTGGGTAAAATCGAAATTTTCGATTTTCATTTTTTTTTTATAACTTATCAGTTTAGTCCTTAAAATTTCTATATTTACATATAGGTCCTCCAATTTATAAATTAATCTTTATTAATAATTTTCAAAAGTGAGGGATATTACATCTTCCTCTCTTCTTCCCTTTTCCTTTCTCTTTTTCTTCCTTTCCTTCTCTTTTTTCCTAGCTGCACTGCTGCAGTCGCAGCCTCAGCCACGACTGTAGCCTCTTCTTCCTCCCTTGCTCATCATCCTCTCCTTCTTCTCTTCCAACTGCAGTTGCCATCGCCGCAGCCGCAGCCCCTTCTTCCCCTTCTCCTCTTCCTTCTTCGTCCCTTCTTCTTCTTCTCTTCTTCTTCTTCCTCCCCTTCGTTTCCCCGACGCACTGCCTCTCTTCTCCTCTGTTTCCTCCTGCTAGAAACAGAGGTGCCATAGCCTCCTCCTTGTTAGGATCGAGGGCACTAAGAGGGAGGGGGTGAATTAGAGCAGCGGAAATCTTTCAGCGATTAAAAACGAAAGCTGCATTCGTTCGATAAAAACTATTTTGATGCAAAAGCCGATTCTAAGATTACTTATGATTAAGTACAGTTTATGTCTAAACACAGTTTGCGTCTAAGCGCAGTTTACGTAGTTTGCGTCTAAATGCGGTTTGCGTCTAAATGCAGTTTGCATATAAATGCAGATTGCGTCTTATCACAGTTTGCATCTAAGCGCAGTTTGTGTCTAAGCTCAGATTGCGTCTAAGCGCAGTTTGTGTCTAAGCGCAGATTGTGTCTAAGCACAGTTTGCAGTTATAAATGGAATCAAAACGTAAACGTAAACTGCAAAGAAACTCGTTCGTAAAAGCGCAGAAGACAGTTTGCAGTTATAAATAGAATCAAAATGTAAATGTAAACTACAATGTAAAGATCGTACGAAAACACTGATTTACGTCTGAATGCAGATTCGGAAAGATCAGAACTTAGAAACTTGTTCGTAAAAGCGCAGAGAGTAGTAGCTATGTAGGAGGTTTGCAGTAATGATAAAGTGCTCAAAATAAAAGCAAACTAGAGATTTAGAGTGGTTCGGTCAGTCTTGACCTACTCCACTTTTGGCTTCCTCCACCGACGAGGTCACCGACGTCAACTAGAGGCCTTCCTTCAATAGGCGAAGGCCAACTACCCTTTTACAGTTTCACTCCTTTTGACGGGCTCAGGAGACAACCCTTACAGAACCTTTCTCTCCTCTCTTTACAACTCAAGACTTGAAGAACAGAAAGAGGAGAACTTTTGGACTTTACACAAATTTGAGCTCTTAGAATCATAGAAAAGATCAAGAATTCGGTGTAGGTCTGTATCTTTTCAGTGCTGAATGGGTGGGGTATTTATAGGCCCCAACCCAGTTCAAATTTGGAGCTCAAAACGATCAAATCCCGGAATTCCGGGATCAGGCGGTTGCACCTCCTGACTGGGGCGGTTGCACCGCCTGGCAGAGCTCGAAGACTGAGCCTCTAGGCGGTGCTACCTGTTGGGAAATCATGGGGGGCGACATCATATGCGCAGCGGAAGAACAAGAAAAACAAAAATCCCCGATTCCCAAAAAGATGTTCGTCGTCGTGCGAAGATTGGTGCGCAAAATCCGCAAAACACAAAACTGCGTATAGAGATTGTGTTACCTAGGGAGATCGTATATCCCTGTTTCCTTGCAGATCCTCAGGAGAGGGTGAAGGAGGTCAAGCGTCCTCCTCTCTAGCGGTGATCCACACAGCAGGGTTGCGACGACGGTCCTCAAAACTCCAGGCCTACTCTGAGGTGGAGAGGGAAAGGAGAATAGGAAGGGCAAGCAAAGACTCTAGCCTATGAGGCTGTGAATCCCTCCTATTTATAGAGATCCCGTGTCAAAACCCTAATGGGTCCTTTCCCTAGTGGGTATTGGATCTGCATCCAATAAGACAAGGGCTCCGTCGGATATCTCATATCCGAACCTCTACTCATCGCAATGCCTACCATATGTGTGTGACCCTCTAGGCCCAATATCGAGCTGGCCGTGAGTCATACCTGTCAGAACTCCTTCTAACTAAGTGAATTATTATCTCTGTAATAATTCACTCGACTCATCGACTACGGAAGTACTAGGCCACTACGCCGTAGTCCCCAGACGATACAGGGGAATCCAATCCATTGGACCTGTCTGTCCTCAGTTACCATGTACCTATAGTCCCTCATCCATCTAATATCCCAGAGACCGTATATCGAGCATGGTGCTATCAGACCCATACGGTTTCTACTTGAGTCTCGCTCTAATCGGATTCTCCCGGAGAACTCTTTCTCTCTCAACCCGAATGACCCTGGCCAGGGATTTGTCTGAGCAAGAACACATAGGATATTCCTCTCATGACGCCGAGAGTGGATGATCCTCTATTGACACTCAATAGCCCTCGTAAGGTCGACTACCACTCCCAATGACCAGCTGTACTAGATCTGGGAACAGCCAAACCTATAAGTCTGGTATCAAAGCGTGGAGCACTCATACAGGACATCCTTGGTGTCTCAAGTCTAAGGACCAGATACACCACTAGGACTACGGAATCGCTGTCTGACAATAAGGCATCATCAACCATCCAGCATTCCGTAAGTGGATCAATCAGTGAACTCATTTTCCAATGAGCACCTGTACTGTATCCCTAGTGTCCCTACACGAGCAGCTATGAGACCAGCTGCATCCATCATATGGACGGGTATACAGCACACCAGTCTATCCGGTTATCACGATGTCCCTCTCGAGTAACCTATGACCGGGATTATTTAGGATATGTGTTTAAAGGTGAATCGATCTCATTATTGTGATCTCATCACGATCCGATTCCCATTGCACAAATCCAAGGACATCACAATATATATATGCATTTATGCAATAGTTATAAAGTGATATACGCCAAAATATAATAAGCAAAAAGATTCTGTATCAAGTCACACGTGCCATCACTCACGTGATTGGCTTGCTGGGCACCTATGACTAGCAATCTCCCACTTGACCTAAAGCCAATCACCTATGTGTCTGATCCCCATCAGACCCCTGTGACGCTCAAAGACAAAATGAGACAACGGCTTTGTCAGTGGATCTGCAATGTTATCTTCGGATGGAACTCTTTCCACTACTACATCTCCTCGGGTTACGATCTCTCTTATAAGCTGGAACCTCCTCAGAACACTTCTGATGAGACCCGGGTTCCCTTATTTGAGTAATCACCCCATAGTTGTCGCAATATAAGGAAGTCGACTTGTCGCTATCTGTATCGACTCCCAAATCTGTGATGAACTTCTTCACCCAGACTCCCTCCTTTGCTGCATCTAATGCGGCAATGTACTCCGCCTCTGTGGTCGAGTCAGCAGTGGTATCTTGCTTGGAACTCTTCCAGCACACTGCTCCTCCATTCAAGGTGTACACATACCCTGAATTCGACTTGCTATCATCGACATCAGACTGAAAACTTGAGTCAGTGTAGCCTTCAACCTTAAGGCTATTACCTCCATATACTAGTAAAAGATCCTTAGTCCTTCTCAAGTACTTAAGGATACACTTTACTGCTTTCCAGTGCTCCAAGCCTGGATCCGCCTGATACCTGCTCGTGACACTCAGAGCATGCGCTATATCAGGCCTTGTACATAGTATGGCATACATGATAGACCCTATTGCTGAGGCATAAGGTATCATATCCATGTTCGCCCTTTCTTCTGGAGTCTTTGGGGACATACTCGTAGAAAGCGATATCCCATGTCTCATCGGTATGAGACCTCTTTTGGAATTTTCCATGCCAAACCTTTTGACAATAGTTTCTATGTACCTGGACTGGGACAAGCCAAGCATCCTTTTGGATCTATCTCTATAGATTCTAATCCCCAAGATATAAGATGCTTCTCCTAAGTCCTTCATGGAGAAGTGTCTAGATAACCAAGCCTTTATTGTGGATAGCATTCCTATGTCATTCCCAATGATGAGGATGTCATCCACATATAACACCAAAAAGCTAATAGCGCTCCCACTTACCTTTCTGTATACACAAGGCTCATCTTCGTTCTTAACGAAGTCATAAGATCTGATTGCCTCATCAAATCTTATGTTCCAACTTCGGGAAGCTTGCTTTAGTCCATAAATGGATTTAAGCAACCTACACACTTTATCTGGGCAGTTCTTGGACACGAATCCCTCAGGTTGCATCATATACACCTCCTCCTCCAGGTTCCCGTTGAGGAATGCGGTTTTCACATCCATCTGCCAGATCTCATAATCATAGTGTGCTGCAATAGCCAATAGAATTCTGATGGATTTTAGCATTGCTACGGGTGAGAAAGTTTCGTCGTAGTCAACACCTTGCCTTTGACGATACCCCTTAGCCACTAGCCTTGCTTTATAGGTCTCTACCTTTCCATCTACTCCGATCTTTTTCTTAAAGATCCACTTGCAACCGATGGGTACAATACCTTCGGGTGCATCAACTAGGTTCCAAACCTTATTGGAGTACATAGAATCCATCTCAGAATTCATGGCTTCTTTCCACTTCCCGGAGTCTATACTCATAATAGCCTCCTCATAGGTCTGAGGATCAATATCCTCTACATCCTCTGCTCTAATATGTCCCACATATCTCTCAGGAGGATGGGATACTCTATCAGACCTGCGTAAAGTTGAAACTTGTGTATTAGATACCTGAACAGACTCGGGCTGTAGAGTGGTGCTTGAGCTTGGTTCTCCAACCTCGCTCAATTCTATCATTCTCCCACTGTCTCCGTCAAGAATGTGTTCCTTCTCAAGGAACACTGCTCTCTTAGCTACAAAGACCTTTTGGTCCTCGAGATGATAGAAGTAATACCCACAAGTTTCCTTGGGGTATCCCACAAATTTACATCGCCCTGTCCTTGATTCTAACTTATCAGGGTTGTGTCTTTTAACATGGGCAGAGCAGCCCTAAATCTTAACTACTTTAAGATCAGGTTTCTTCCCTTTCCATATCTCATATGGTGTAGACACCACCGACTTAGTTGGAACTCTGTTCAGAAGGTAAGCTGCGGTTTCTAGGGCATATCCCCAGAATGAGATGGGTAGGTCAGCGAAACTCATCATGGACCGTACCATATCTAATAATGTACGATTTCTCCTTTCAGAGACACCATTGAGCTGAGGTGTATAAGGAGGTGTCCATTGGGATAATATCCCATGGTCCTTGAGGAAGTGAGTAAACTCTGTACTTAAGTACTCACCTCCTCGATCTGATTGAAGAGTTTTGATACTCTTTCCAGTCTGGTTCTCCACCTCATTCTTATACTCTCTGAATTTCTCAAAGGCCTCGGACTTGTACTTCATTAAGTACACATATCCATACCTTGAGAAATCATCAGTAAATGTAATGAAGTAGGAGTAACCTCCAATGGCATGAGTTGACATGGGTCCACATACATCACTATGTATGAGTTCCAACAACTCAGTGGCTCTCTCTCCAGTTCCACTAAATGGAGAGTTGGTCAGTTTTCCACGAATGCAAGGCTCACAAGTTGCATATGACACATAGTCGAATGGATCTAGATATCCATCATTTAGCAACTTTTGAATCCTTCTTTCATGGATGTGACCTAGCCTACAATGCCACAGGTATGCACTGTTCAACTCATCTCGTTTCCTTTTGGACATATTTATATTCATGATATGTGGAGTGGTGTCTAACATAAATAAACCATTATGCAATGTTCCTTTCGTGATGATCTTATCATCTAATAATATCGAACAACCATTGTTCTCAAAAACAAATTTATATCCACTAACTGTTAAACATGAAATGGAGATAATGTTTTTGATAATAGAAGGAACAAAATAACATGCATCTAATGCAATAAAAGCTCCACTAGGCAGATGTAGGGCGACCTCGCCAACAGCTAAAACAGCAACTTTTGCTCCATTACCCATCTTGAGGTCCATCTCGCCTCTCTCTAGTCTCCTAGGCCTTGCCAGAACCTGCAACGAATTACATATATGATAAGCACTACCGGTATCTAATACCCATGTGTTATCATAAGAGTCTGACAAATGGAGACCGATCATGAATGTACCTGAAGCTTCATCAAGCTTTTGTTTCGCCCTTTCTGCAAGGTACTCTTTGCAGTTTCTCTTCCAGTGCCCATCTTTACCACAGTGGAAGCACTGGCCTTTGTCCTTTGTTGGGTCTTTCTTAGCAACCTTTGCTTTACCTTGTTTGCCCTTGCCCTTTCCCTTCTTAAGGGACCTTTCTGCTTTCCTTTTCTTTCTGGTCTCACCAGTGTAGAGAACTGGCTTCTCTTTCTTAATAGTACTCTCTGCCTCCCTCAACATATTGAGGAGCTCTGGGAGAGTCACCTCAAGCTTGTTCATATTAAAGTTCATTATGAACTGTGAAAAGGAATCTGGTAGGGACTGAAGCACAATGTCCACACACAAGTTATCCTCTAGGACCATTCCTAAACCTGTGAGTTTCTCTATCCACTCAATCATCTTTAGGACATGGTTCTGAACCGGTGTCCCCTCAGTCATCCTAGCGCGGAAAAGGCTCTTGGATATCTCATATCGTTGAGTCCTTCCCTGTTCCTCAAACAATTTACGGACATGTAGGAGAATGGATCTGGCATCCATCTTTTCATGTTGTCTCTGTAACTCTGGAGTCATAGAGCCCAACATATAGCACTGAGCAAGAGTGGAGTCATCAATGTACTTCACGTAGCGAGCGATCTCATCCTCGCTTGCCCCTTCTTCGGGCGTAGGCATCACTGTATCAAGGACGTACACGATTTTCTCCGCTGTGAGAACAATTCTCAAGTTACGGAGCCAATCCGTATAATTTGGACCAGTGAGGCGGTTGACATCAAGTATGCCACGTAAGGGATTTGAAAGCAACATTTTCTAAAAATAAAGATGTAGCAGAAATGAATAACATGCAGATTTTGCAAGAAATAAACTATCAAGATATGGACTTCTATCTTAATATGCTCCCACTATTTTACTAACGAGTCACGCGACACCCTCAGCACGTGAAACGGAAGTCTCCGGCAGACTTCTAGTGGGGATCAGGATCCAATCAGCGTCTTAGTGTAACCTCGAGGGACTCGACCAATCACACTAAGCCTAAAAGGTAGACAACTCTTGCCGATCACAACTCCTTGTGATTCCCGTCCTGTTCGGCCTCCGAATCACCATGGCCTCGAGGGACTCGACCAACCATGATGCTCGGTTAAGTCAACACCTTCGTTACAAGATGAGTCTGATTTGATGATATACCCTCGAGGGACTCGACCAAGCATATCATGCCCTCAGGTCACCGGTGACATCTCTATGTCGTAAGCAAGATAGCGAATCGCGATATAGGTGAGTCTCGAGGGACTCGACCAACTCAACCTACACCGGGATTCGGTTCCTACTCATAACGATGGAAGGCCACGTGGGTCAATCTAATTGCCTCACGTTTACCGACTTAATATTATCGAGAGATGTTTCTATGATTTGGTCTCCTATTATGACATGTCACACATGTACATATTTAATATATATCTACATCGCATGCAAATATATATACATATCTAGTATGTGTATAAGCAATCACACCAGATGATCATGGACCACAACCTAATATGATTAGGCCCGAGCCAGTAGGCCTAATCACTCACATCAAGATCTATGTGTGCAACGGTGCATCTCCATGCCTTGTGATCGTCCATCTCGTCCTCGTTGGTTCCGTCGACATCTTGATGCATCTTCATGCATCACGATCGTCCGTCTCGTGGGTCCCGCTATGGCTTCCACGCTCCCGCTGTGCCTCCTCATGTGATTACAACTTAATCATAGGCACGCAGGCCCGACAATAAACGAGAAATATAATGGAGGTTCGCAGACCTCAATAATAATAATCACAAGTACACACATCACACGGTCCATGATCATCCGTCCACTCATCATACATCACATGTATAAATAATCGTCATTATGTAGGACTACTAGATAATAAAAATAATAATCAACTAAACCTTTTAATTAATTAATATTTTCTGAAATCAGGGATATATAGGGAATTTCTCAATTCCTAAGGGTATTTTCGTAATTTGGACAAAAGACAGAAACTGGAATTTCTCAAATTCCGAGGGGCAAAACTGTCTTTTGCGTAGAAAACCCTAATACCCTTTCCCCTTTTCGCTGCTGCGCCGCCGCCGCCGCCACCCTGCTGGCGGCGGCCTGTGCGGCGAGGGCGAGGGCACTGCCCTCGCCTGCAGGTGGCACGCCCGCTGGGGTCGCTGCCGCTGCAGGTGGGCGCCCCCGCGGGCGCCGCCGCCTTCGCGGGCGGTTCTGCCCGCGAGTCAGCGCCCGCAGGTGGTGCTGTCTCGCTGGCGGCCGCCCCTGCGGGGTTTTTGCCCGTGGGAGCAGCGGCCACAGGCGCCGCTGCCCTGCGGTGCCTCAGCCCGCGCTGCTGCCCCGCGGCGCCTCTGCCCGCGGGCTCAGTGGCCGCAGGCGCTTCTACCGAGCGGGCTCCCAGCCCCGCCGGCCGCAAGCCTGCTGCAAGCAGATCGCCGGCCGGCTACTGCAGGCACAGCGCTTGCGCATGCGCCGGCGCTGTGCTGCCTGGCTGCGGCTGCGGCTGGCTGCAGGCATGCAGATCGAGGGCAGCAACTGTTGCTGCCCTTCCTTGCTTTTGCGTCAACGATTTTGACGTCAATATTCTTCCTAAACACAACACACGCAGTTCAAAAACCAATCATTCGCACGAACAACCTGGCTCTGATACCACTGTTGGGAAATCATGGGGGGCGACATCATATGCGCAGCGGAAGAACAAGAAAACAAAAATCCCCGATTCCCAAAAAGATGTTCGTCGTCGTGCGAAGATTGGTGCGCAAAATCCGCAAAACACAAAACTGCGTATATAGATTGTGTTACCTAGGGAGATCGTATATCCCTGTTTCCTTGCAGATCCTCAGGAGAGGGTGAAGGAGGTCAAGCGTCCTCCTCTCTAGCGGTGATCCACACAGCAGGGTTGCGACGACGCTCCTCAAAACTCCAGGCCTACTCTGAGGTGGAGAGGGAGAGGAGAATAGGAAGGGCAAGCAAAGACTCTAGCCTATGAGGCTGTGAATCCCTCCTATTTATAGAGATCCTGTGTCAAAACCCTAATGGGTCCTTTTCCCTAGTGGGTATTGGATCTGCATCCAATAAGACAAGGGCTCCGTCGGATATCTCATATCCGAACCTCTACTCATCGCAATGCCTACCATATGTGTGTGACCCTCTAGGCCCAATATCGAGCTGGCCGTGAGTCATACCTGTCAGAACTCCTTCTAACTAAGTGAATTATTATCTCTGTAATAATTCACTCGACTCATCGACTACGGAAGTACTAGGCCACTACGCCGTAGTCCCCAGACGATACAGGGGAATCCAATCCATTGGACCTGTCTGTCCTCAGTTACCATGTACCTATAGTCCCTCATCCATCTAATATCCCAGAGACCGTATATCGAGCATGGTGCTGTCAGACCCATACGGTTTCTACTTGAGTCTCGCTCTAATCGGATTCTCCCGGAGAACTCTTTCTCTCTCAACCCGAATGACCCTGGCCAGGGATTTGTCTGAGCAAGAACACATGGGATATTCCTCTCATGATACCGAGAGTGGATGATCCTCTATCGACACTCAATAGCCCTCGTAAGGTCGACTACCACTCCCAATGACCAGCTGTACTAGATCTGGGAACAGCCAAACCTATAAGTCTGGTATCAAAGAGTGGAGCACTCATACAGGACATCCTTGGTGTCTCAAGTCTAAGAACCAGATACACCACTAGGACTACGGAATCGTTGTCTGACAATAAGGCATCATCAACCATCCAGCATTCCGTAAGCGGATCAATCAGTGAACTCATTCTCCAATGAGCACCTGTACTGTATCCCTAGTGTCCCTACACGAGCAGCTATGAGACCAGCTGCATCCATCATATGGACGGGTATACAGCACACTAGTCTATCCGGTTATCACGATGTCCCTCTCGAGTAACCTATGACCGGGATTATTTAGGATATGTGTTTAAAGGTGAATCGATCTCATTATCGTGATCTCATCACGATCCGATTCCCATTGCACAAATCCAAGGACATCACAATACATATGCATTTATGCAATAGTTATAAAGTGATATACGCCAAAAATATAATAAGCAAAAAAGATTCTGTATCAAGTCACACGTGCCATCACTCACGTGATTGGCTTGCTGGGCACTTATGACTAGCAGTTCCGGCAGCATCTCCGACGATTCTTCGGACTCTTAAACGTCCATCGAACTTGACTCCGGTATTCTTGCTTTGTGTTTTCTGGTTATCGTAGTTACTCCTGCACACTTAATTCAATAATATGGATTAGATCAATTAACCCATCAATTGATTTTATCATCAAAATCCGAGATTCAACAATTATTTCTATAAAATATTTAAAAAATAAATATAAAAAGCATAGTATATAAATTGTATAAGTTCATAATTCTTTATTTAATTTAGGTACATTTCACTTCTACCTTAAGATAAATTATTGCATATAAAGAAAGTTACAATATACAATGAAGAATTTAGTTTCTAAACAACCATGGCTAGTTTTAAAAGACTAAAACCTTATGTATAACGTTTAATTAACCTAAATCTTTAAAGCAAATAACTCTTGTGATGAACAATTCATCCATTAAGATATATTACTGTAATATTCGATAATTTTCTTTTACAAATAATCAAGTGTTAGCCCATCATGTTTCTAAAAACACTTCTCATTAGCCTGAAGGTCTTCCTCCTCTTAACGATAATGTAATTTTTTCTAGTAATGCCTGATGAGATTGTTCTAACACCATCTTCAGCATTAGAAGAGTTGGCCAAAATCCTAGGTCAGTAATAATCATTATTTTCTTGCTTATTGTATTTGGAATAGCGTACGATCTAACATTATGGTAGTTTTGATATTAAAACAATTGATAAATAACACCATGTTCTACTCAATGTGGATTATATAGGAAATATGTATTGTAAAAAGTTATCTTCAATTCTTTCATGTCAAACTAAAAGCTTGTTTCCTTAACTAAGTTTGCTATATTAGACCTTAGTTTTTATTGCTTCTTATGCTTGTTAAATTTTAGATCTTGTTTCAAAATATTTTACTGATATGAATTAATTTTGTTATTTAGCCATTGCTATCAAAGAGGTTGTAGTTGCAGATGACATCAAATCAGTCGATATAAAACCTTTTATTATTCCTCCACTACATAATCCTATACACCCTATACACTTCTAGGCTCATTTTCTTAATTTTATGAAAAATAAACATTAATGCATTATGTGTTGTAATTATTTTACTTCGATGTGAACTTGAAATTACTATAATACATGTCTCTCTAATATTATCGATAAATTAAAATGGTTAAATGTGAAATTGTGGAAAAAATAACCTAAATGAAATTCCAAATATCAACTTTCATCCATGACAAACATTATTAAAACAAACGGTTCTATATTTACTTGAAAAGAAGGTTAGATATAACTATTAGCACATAAAATATAGTTATATCATTATATTGCATAATTGTTCCAATATGATGTATTATTTCTGTTGAATCTCGGATTTTGATGATGAAGTCAATTGTCATTTGTTGTCTAATCTATGTGTTGAGATAAGTGTGCAGGATTAACTACGATGAAAGATAGACAAGCAGCAGGAGTTGCGCCGGAGTCAAGTTCATGATCACGTTGGGAGTTCGAGAGTTCGACGGAAGTACGGACGGTCGTCGGAGGTTCTGCGGGAACAGATCCGAGAAGTCCAGAAGCTTGCCAAGCGAAGCTCGTCGGAACTCGCCAAGTGGATCGTCGCAAAGTCCAGGAGTTTGCCGGAAGTCCGCAGAAGCATCACCGAGGGTTCATCGGATGATCGACGGAAGTTCGCCGGAAACTCGCCGGAAAAAGCAATTGACGTACCGAAGCAAAGCTGCAGAAATTGTCTTAGATTTAATCGTAGTTAGCATGGTGATTAAGTTAGAAATGGGAGGTGATCCCATTAGCTTAATCCTGGGGCAATTGGGCCCCTGAAGAACTCAAGTTGGGTCGAATGGTTCAACCCATTCGAACCCAAGAAGCTGTGGGAGGTGCAACCGCCCAGGCAGGGAGGTGCCACCGCCCAGGCTAAGTCTCCCAGCGAGACTGGGCGGTGCAACCGCTCCAGCCAGGCGGTGCAACCGCCCAGGCTAAGTCTCCCAGCGAGACTGGGAGGTGCAACCGCTCCAGCCAGGCGGTGCAACCGCCCAGGGCTCAGTCTCCAAGCGAGACTGGGCGGTGCAACCTCCTCTGTCAAGCGGTAGCACCGCCTGAGCTCAAGTTTCGAGCTCTGCCTGGTGATGCAATCACCAAGCTCAGTCTTCGAGCTCTGGAAGAGAAGTACGACCTCTCTGGCCAGGAGATGCACAGCCTAAGCTCAGTCTTCGAGCTCTGGCAGAGAGGTGCAACCACCTCTGGCAGAGAGGTGCAACCACCTCTGGCAGAAAGGGGCGATCACCTCTGGCAGAGAAGAGAAACTTCTCTGGTCAGGAGATGCACCGCCTGAGCTCGGTCTTCGAGCTCTGGCAGGAAGGTGCAACCACCCCTGACAGAGAAGGTGGAACCGTCCAAGCTCAGTCTTCGAGCTCTGCCAGGCGGTGCCACCTCTCCAGTCGAGAGGTGCAACCGCTTGAGCTCAGACTTCGAGCTCTGCCAGGCGGTGCCACCTCTCCAGTCAAGAGGTGCAACCGCCTGATCCCGGAATTCCGGGATTTGATCGTTTTGAGCTCGAAATTTGAATTGGGTTGGGGCCTATAAATACCCCACCCATTCAGCACTGAAAAGATACAGACCCACACCGAAATCTTGATCTTTTCTGTGATTCTAAGAGCTCAAAAGTGTTGTAAAGCCTTTAAGTCTCCTCCTTCTGTTCTTCAAGTTTTCAGTTGTAAAGTGAGGAGAGAAAGGTCTGTAAAGGTTGTCTCCTGAGCCTGTTAAAAGGAGAGAAACTGTAAAAGGGCAGTTTGGCCTTCGCCCATTGAAGGAAGGCCCCTAGTTGACGTCGGCAACCTCGTCGGTGGAGGAAGCCAAAAGTGGAGTAGGTCATGGCTGACCGAACCACTCTAAATCTCTGGTTTGCGTTTATTTTTGAGCACTTTATCATTACTGCAAACCTCCTCCAATACTACTGCTCTCTGCGCTTTCACGAACAAGTTCTAAGTGCTGTTCTTCCGAATCTGCATTCAGACGTAAATTCGTATTTTCGTACATTACAGTTTACGTTTACGTTTGATTCTGCAGAACTGTCTTTGGTGCTTTTACGAAAGAGTTTCTTTGCAGTTTACACTTACATTTTGATCCTATTGATAACTGCAAACTGTCCTCTACAATTTTACGAACGAGTTTCAACATTTAGACGTAAAACTGCATTTAGACGTAAATCGGCTTTCCTCTCACAATCATCAGTTCTCAGTTCACGTTTACGTCTTGATTTCAACTGCATACTGCTTTCTGCGAGTATACAAACGAGTTTCAAAGTTTAGACGTAAATCTGCGTCTAGACGTAAAACAGCGTTTAGACGTAAATATGAGTTTAGACGTAAAACTACGTTTAGACGTAAATCTGAGTTTAGACGTAAACTGCGCTTATACGTAAAACTGCGCTTAGACGCAAACTGTGTTTAGACGCAAACTGCGCTTAGACGCAAACTGTGTTTAGACGCAAACTGCGCTTAGACGCAATCTGCGCTTAGACGCAAACTGCACTTAGATACAAACTGAGAATTAGCTTTTGCATCATAATAGTTTTTTTTTATTGAACGAACGCAGCTTTTGGTTTTTAATCGCTGTAAGATTTCCGCTGCACTAATTCACCCCCCCCCCTCTTAGTGCTCTCGATCCTAACAATTGGTATCAGAGCCCGGTTAACTCTCAAAAGGATTAAAACCCAAGAGAGATGGCTTACGCCAGAAACCAAGAGGGCCATTCTATTACACGTCCACCCATGTTTAATGGGACGGACTACACCTACTGGAAAACCCGAATGAGGATCTTTCTTATTTCTATGGATTTTGAATTATGGAATCTTGTCGAGAATGGTTTTTCAAAGTCTTCTCTTCCAATGATCGATTGGAATGATTTGGAGAAGAAGGCTTTCGCTCTAAATGCAAAGGCTATGAATGCCTTATTTTGTGCACTCGATAAAAACGAGTTTAACCGTGTTTCAACTTGTGAAACTGCATTTGATATTTGGCACACACTCGAAGTGACCCATGAGGGCACAAGTAGAGTAAAAGAGTCAAAAATCAATTTGCTGTTACACTCTTTCGAACTCTTTCGGATGAAACCGAGTGAAACCATTGGCGACATGTTTACCCGTTTCACGGATGTCGTCAACGGTCTAAAAGGACTCGGAAAGAGCTTTTCGGATTTTGAGCTTGTTAATAAGATACTAAGATCCCTTCCTAAGAGTTGGGATCCTAAAGTCACCGCTATTCAAGAGGCAAAAGATCTGCGAAATTTCCCTCTTGAAGAACTAATCGGGTCACTAATGACCTATGAAATGACTTGTAAAGCTCATGAAGAGCAAGAAGACATCCTTCCAAAGAACAGGAAGGATATGGCACTCAAAACGTCAGAATGCCACTTGAGAGAAAACTCAAGTGATGAGGACTGTGATGATGACTTGGCACTTCTAACAAGAAAGTTTAAAAAGTTCTTTAAAAGAAACAAGTTTAAGAATGATGCAAAAAATAAACTTGAACCCAAAAAGGACCAAGTGATCTGCTATGAATGCAAAAAGCCGGGACACTACAAAAGTGATTGTCCCCAAGTCAAGAAAAGAACAACAAAGAAGAAGGCGCTCCAAGCAACATGGGATGATTCGAGCGCATCTGAGGAAGAGGAGTCCAACACCGAGCAAGTTGCTCATTACGCCTTAATGGCCATCGAAGACGAGGTAATAAATTCAATAGATGCTGATTTATCTTTCGATGAATTATTAAATGCTTTCAATGACTTATTTGACGAATGCAAGAGTATAAGTAGAAAATATAAATTGCTGAAAAAGATGCATGATAGTCTTACTTGTGAGTTTGATAAGTTAAAAGTCGAACATCATGATAGTTTAAATTCATGTATCAAATGTCATGATTTAGAAACTATGCAAAAAGAAAACCTGCTACTCAAGGACACCTTGAAGAAATTCGAGGTTGGTAGCAAGTCATTAAACATGATCCTTGCAAACAAGGGTCACATTCCAAAAAGGAGCGGGATTGGATTTGTGAGAAATCCTCACCAAAATCCAACCACCTTCATAAAAGGCTCCATCTTACATGTTCAACACCAAACCAAGTGCAACTTTTGTTGCAAATCTGGACACAAGACACATTGTTGTCCATTCAAGAAAATAAGTCCAAACAAATTAATTTGGGTTCCTAAAGGAACCATGATAAACTCTATGCAACATGATAGAAAATGTAGATCTATTTATGAGGCACCCAAAAGCAAATGGGTACCTAAACATCATCCTTTCTTGTAGAAAACTAAACAATCGCAAGCTAGGAGCAAGAAATGGTACCTTGATAGTGGATGCTCAAGGCATATGACCGGAGATCCATCTCAATTCTCTAAGCTCACTAGCATAGACGAAGGATATGTCACCTTCGGAGACAACAACAAGGGTAAAATCATTGGCAAAGGAACCATAGGTAACAAATCCAACCTCTCTATTGAAGATGTTTTACTAGTTGATGGTTTAAAACATAACCTCTTGAGCATTAGTCAATTATGTGATAAAGGATATATTATAAGATTTGAATCTAATGCTTGCATCATTGAAAAACCACACAAAAATATATCTATGATTGCATTAAAACAAAACAACGTATACACTATTGACATCAATGACTTATGTGATGAAATGTGCCTTGCCGTTATGAATGAGGATGCTTGGCTATGGCATAGAAGATTAGGTCATACTAGCATGAAACTAATCACTCAAGTATCATCTAGAGAACTTGTAAGAGGAATTCCCCATATCAAGTTCATCAAAGATAATGTATGTGATGCTTGCCAATTAGGTAAGCAAATTAAGGGTAGCTTCAAAGCTAAGAATCAAATAAGCACCTCTAGGCCCTTACAATTGATCCATATGGACTTGTTCGGACCAATCTCTACATCGAGTCTAGGAGGTAGCAAATACGCCTTTGTCATTATTGATGACTATAGCAGATATACATGGACCTACTTCTTAAAACAGAAAAATGAATGCTTTAGATATTTTACCAAGTTTTGTAAACTTGTTCAAAATGAAAAGGGATCTATGATTTCGTCAATTAGAAGTGATCATGGTGGAGAATTTCAAAACCATGACTTCCAAGAATTCTGTGAACTCAACGGATATAACCATAATTTCTCTACTCCAAGAAATCCTCAACAAAATGGGGTAGTAGAAAGAAAAAATCGAAATTTACAAGAAATGGCAAGAACAATGTTGAATGAACATAGCCTACCCAAATATTTTTGGGCCGAAGCTGTAAACACTGCATGCTATATTTTAAATAGAGTCCTAGTAAGACCCTTACTCACCAAAACTCCTTATGAGTTATGGAATAACAAAAAACCCAATGTCTCATATTTCAAAGTCTTTGGGTGTAAGTGTTTTATCTTGAATGAAAAGGATAACTTAGGAAAATTCGATGCTAAATCTGATGAAGGAATATTTCTTGGTTATTCTTCGGTTTCTAAAGCTTTTCGCATCTTCAATAAAAGAACCTTAATTATTGAAGAATCCATCCATGTTGTTTTCAATGAGATTTCAGAAATTAAGAAAAATGATCTTGATGATGATTTTGATTCCTTGAATTTAAACGAAACCCCGTCTCCAACTAGCAACTTGGATGCATCCACTTCCGAAACATCCTTACCCAAGGATTGGAAGTATATAGATGCTCATCCTAAGGAGCTAATCCTAGGAGACACATCAAAGGGGGTTCAAACACGATCTTCTTTTAAAAACTTTTGTGCCAACGCCGCCTTTCTCTCCCAAATTGAACCCAAATGTGTTGATGAAGCCATGAAAGATGATTCATGGATTATCGCAATGCAAGATGAATTAAATCAATTTGAGAGAAATGAGGTGTGGACGCTTGTTCCTAGGCCAAATGACCATTTAGTTATTGGTACTAAATGGGTCTTTAGAAACAAGCAAGATGAAAATGGTATCGTGGTTAGAAACAAGGCTAGATTAGTGGCCAAAGGTTTCAACCAAGAAGAAGGTATCGATTACGAAGAAACCTTCGCACCTGTGGCTCGATTGGAAGCCATAAGGATGCTCCTTGCCTACGCCAGTTGCAATAATTTTAAGTTATTTCAAATGGATGTTAAAAGCGCTTTTCTAAATGGTTTCATTTCCGAAGAAGTTTATGTTGAACAACCCCCTGGATTTGAAAATAATGGCTACCCTAATCATGTGTTTAGACTAACTAAAGCTCTCTATGGTTTAAAACAAGCCCCAAGGGCTTGGTATGAGAGACTTAGTTCTTTTCTCATTGAAAATAATTTCATAAAAGGCAAGGTTGATACTACATTGTTTATCAAGAATTTTGAAAATAATTTTCTCATTGTTCAAATTTATGTTGATGATATCATCTTTGGCTCTACAAATGAATCTCTTTGTGAATCGTTTGGTAAAACTATGAGTCTTGAATTCGAAATGAGCTTAATGGGAGAATTAACATTCTTCTTAGGTTTACAAATCAAACAACTAAGCAATGGCATCTTTATTAGTCAAACTAAATATGCCATGAATTTATTAAAAAGGTTTAACATGAACAACTCAAAGGCCAGTAACACTCCTATGAGCACCTCCACTAAATTAGAAATTGATGAAAGTGGAGAAAGCTTTGATCAAAAAACTTATAGGGGTATGATAGGAAGTTTACTTTACCTCACTGCAACCAGACCAGACATCATGTTCAGTGTAGGACTTTGTGCTAGATTTCAATCAAACCCTAAGATGTCTCATCTCAAAGCAGTTAAAAGAATATTTAGATATCTTAATGGTACCACAAATCTAGGATTATGGTACCCAAAATCAGAAAATTTTGAGTTAATTGCTTATGCTGATGCTGACTTTGCTGGGTGTAGATTAGATAGAAAAAGCACATCAGGATCATGTCAATTTTTAGGACATGCCCTTGTTTCCTGGTCATCAAAGAAACAAAACTCAGTTGCACTATCAACAACCGAAGCTGAATATATTGCAGCAAGTGCATGCTGTGCACAAGTTGTATGGATGAAAAATACCTTAGAAGATTATAAAGTTCATCTCAAAAATATTCCAATTAAATGTGATAATACAAGTGCAATATGCTTAACCAAAAATCCTATACAACACTCAAGAACAAAACATATTGATATTAGACATCACTTTATACGAGATCATGTCACCAATCATGACGTAACCATAGAATTCATTGATACTAAACATCAACTAGCTGACATTTTTACAAAACCTCTAAGTGAAGAACAATTTGATTTCATTAGAAGAGAGTTAGGAATGCTCATGTGTCCGAATAAATAAACTTGTTAGAATTATTTTTCGGACTATATTGAATGATCAGATCACATGAATGCCATTTTCTATGATTATATGTGAAAATCTGTAACAAAATCTTGTCCAAATGCATCTTAGTTGTTCGAATGCTATAAAACAGATTTATTCGTACACTTTCATGAAAAATGAGTTTTTTGAAATAAATCTGATAAAGTGATTCCTGAATATGTATGTCATTCTGTAATATCTTTACGGGTAAAATGAATTATAACAAAAGGGGGAAGAAGTTTTCAAAGCAATCTATGTAAAATCCCTCTATAAGCTTTCGTCTAAATTGGTCTTCCTTGTATAACAATGCTTTTTGTTGATGACAAAGGGGGAGAAATATATGAATTGATAAACACTGTGATTAGAAATACCTTGAGTGATAAACACTGTGATTAGAAATACCTTGAGTGATGCTATAAATAATGTTTGCACAATGCCATCCTTGCATCACCAAGAGATATATGAAACATGTGCTATAGTTTGCATTATGTCTTGAGTTGATATCCTATTTTGTGAAGTAAATGCAAACTTGCTAGAATGATAATATGTGTGCATCATGTAATAGTACTTCGAGCTTTAAATGATAATGTTCAATTACATGATGAATAGTCACAAACACTATCATACAAACTTGATGATGAATGTCAAGCTTTGACATCATCCTTGAAGAGATACATCATGATAGGTATCATGATGGGAGTATTGATAAGTTTAACTGATCTAACTTATCAATACGTCACTTGAATTCTTAGGTCTTGAATTCAAGGTTGACTTATCTCAACTATGGCATATAGACAGGGGGAGTTAAGGATAACTCCATTATCAATTGATTGTCATCATCAAAAAGGGGGAGATTGTTGAATCTCGGATTTTGATGATGAAGTCAATTGTCATTTGTTGTCTAATCTATGTGTTGAGATAAGTGTGCAGGATTAACTACGATGAAAGATAGACAAGCAGCAGGAGTTGCGCCGGAGTCAAGTTCATGATCACGTTGGGAGTTCGAGAGTTCGACGGAAGTACGGACGGTCGTCGGAGGTTCTGCGGGAACAGATCCGAGAAGTCCAGAAGCTTGCCAAGCGAAGCTTGTCGGAACTCGCCAAGTGGATCGTCGCAAAGTCCAGGAGTTTGCCGGAAGTCCGCAGAAGCATCACCGAGGGTTCATCGGATGATCGACGGAAGTTCGCCGGAAACTCGCCGGAAAAAGCAATTGACGTACCGAAGCAAAGCTGCAGAAATTGTCTTAGATTTAATCATAGTTAGCACGGTGATTAAGTTAGAAATGGGAGGTGATCCCATTAGCTTAATCCTGGGGCAATTGGGCCCCTGAAGAACTCAAGTTGGGTCGAATGGTTCAACCCATTCGAACCCAAGAAGCTGTGGGAGGTGCAACCGCCCAGGCAGGGAGGTGCCACCGCCCAGGCTAAGTCTCCCAGCGAGACTGGGCGGTGCAACCGCTCCAGCCAGGCGGTGCAACCGCCCAGGCTAAGTCTCACAGCGAGACTGGGAGGTGCAACCGCTCCAGCCAGGCGGTGCAACCGCCCAGGGCTCAGTCTCCAAGCGAGACTGGGCGGTGCAACCTCCTCTGTCAAGCGGTAGCACCGCCTGAGCTCAAGTTTCGAGCTCTGCCTGGTGATGCAATCACCAAGCTCAGTCTTCGAGCTCTGGAAGAGAAGTACGACCTCTCTAGCCAGGAGATGCACAGCCTAAGCTCAGTCTTCGAGCTCTGGCAGAGAGGTGCAACCACCTCTGGCAGAAAGGGGCGATCACCTCTGGCAGAGAAGAGAAACTTCTCTGGTCAGGAGATGCACCGCCTGAGCTCGGTCTTCGAGCTCTGGCAGGAAGGTGCAACCACCCCTGACAGAGAAGGTGGAACCGTCCAAGCTCAGTCTTCGAGCTCTGCCAGGCGGTGCCACCTCTCCAGTCGAGAGGTGCAACCGCCTGAGCTCAGACTTCGAGCTCTGCCAGGCGGTGCCATCTCTCCAGTCAAGAGGTGCAACCGCCTGATCCCGGAATTCCGGGATTTGATCGTTTTGAGCTCGAAATTTGAATTGGGTTGGGGCCTATAAATACCCCACCCATTCAGCACTGAAAAGATACAGACCCACACCGAAATCTTGATCTTTTCTGTGATTCTAAGAGCTCAAAAGTGTTGTAAAGCCTTTAAGTCTCCTCCTTCTGTTCTTCAAGTTTTCAGTTGTAAAGTGAGGAGAGAAAGGTCTGTAAAGGTTGTCTCCTGAGCTTGTTAAAAGGAGAGAAACTGTAAAAGGGCAGTTTGGCCTTCGCCCATTGAAGGAAGGCCCCTAGTTGACGTCGGCAACCTCGTCGGTGGAGGAAGCCAAAAGTGGAGTAGGTCAAGGCTGACCGAACCACTCTAAATCTCTGGTTTGCGTTTATTTTTGAGCACTTTATCATTACTGCAAACCTCCTCCATTACTACTGCTCTCTGCGCTTTCACGAACAAGTTCTAAGTGCTGTTCTTCCGAATCTGCATTCAGACGTAAATTCGTATTTTCGTACATTACAGTTTACGTTTACGTTTTATTCTGCAGAACTGTCTTTGGTGCTTTTACGAAAGAGTTTCTTTGCAGTTTACACTTACATTTTGATCCTATTGATAACTGCAAACTGTCCTCTACAATTTTACGAACGAGTTTCAACATTTAGACGTAAAACTGCATTTAGACGTAAATCGGCTTTCCTCTCACAATCATCAGTTCTCAGTTCACGTTTACGTCTTGATTTCAACTGCATACTGCTTTCTGCGAGTATACAAACGAGTTTCAAAGTTTAGACGTAAATCTGCGTCTAGACGTAAAACAGCGTTTAGACGTAAATCTGAGTTTAGACGTAAAACTACGTTTAGACGTAAATCTGAGTTTAGACGTAAACTGCGCTTAGACGTAAAACTGCGCTTAGACGCAAACTGTGTTTAGACGCAAACTGCGCTTAGACGCAAACTGTGTTTAGACGCAAACTGCGCTTAGACGCAATCTGCGCTTAGACGCAAACTGCACTTAGATACAAACTGAGAATTAGCTTTTGCATCATAATAGTTTTTTTTTTATTGAACGAACGCAGCTTTTGGTTTTTAATCGCTATAAGATTTCCGCTGCACTAATTCACCCCCCCCCCCTCTTAGTGCTCTCGATCCTAACAATTTCATGATATTATTTAATTATATAATCGATTACCATAAATTGGTAATTCTTTAGAGCGGGTTAGAGTTCAAATTTCCACCACAAAAGTAGACCAACACACAAAGTTCTCACTCCATTAAAATATAATAATAATCTTAGCTCATATACTTTGATGATGAATAATTAACTTGATAGTTAAATGAAAATATTTTAATTTCAATTTACTAGTTGGTAATGAGTTGAAACATTCATATAAAAAGAAAATATCAATAAATTATTAGTTGCCTATTATAAACATGTATTGGACCATTAAAATACAATCATCCTGAACTTTAAGTGGTTATAATCGTAGAGTTGGCAAAACTAAGCTTTTATAAAATTTATATGCAATTATGACATATTAGATTTTTAATATATTTGACTTTTTAATCTACTACTTTTAAAAATCCATTATTAAAATTTATCTTTTTTAGAATATGAGTAAAAGAATTAATGTAAAAGCAAAGACAAATAATTACAGATATTTTTAGGTTCGTAAACCATAAATACAATAATGATAACTTCATATTTTGATTTAAATTATCATAAGATAATAAAATAATCAATAATGGACTCGAACAAGTCCATTGTTGACAATTAATTCATCCACATTTTAATATTTTTAACTTGCCCAAAGAGGATCATCAACCCTATTCCTAGGCAAGGTGAAAACGATATTATTCAAATCATAAAATGTAATAGTGAGAATTTTCACTTAACGTTTAGATTTTCACATATTACAAGAATATTGATTTTACCACATAAAAAACTAAGCTAGTTCGCTTTTCAAATAAGAATTCTATGCATGGAGAGTTTAACATCATGCTTGATATACTTCATCTCAAGAAGAGCATAACTTATTAAATGACTAAGGAATTACTTGTTAATTCATAAAGTAAATGCTAATTCTTCGCTTAGTTATATTTAGGAACTTGAAAGATATGAAATACAATTTTCTAAATTTACCAAACCATAATCTTAATAGTGTTATATAAAGTATATGTATCATGTTAAAAGATAATTATATTTTTATAAAATATTTACTTTATGGATATAACAAGCATAGTTTATAAATTGTATGAGGTCACAATTCCTTATACATCTCACTTCTACCATTTCACACATTATTACATACTAAGTAAGTTGCTATATACAATGGAGATTTCATTTTGCATGGATAATTTTAATATAATATAGCCCTATGCATAAGATTCAATTGACCATAATTTTTTGATTACCTCACTCTTGTAATGAATAATTCATCCATCTAGACTTTACTTCAAGAATACAAAATTTATTTTTTCTATGAATAATCATGTGTTAGTCCATCTTGTTTCGAAGCAACTTTTCATTAGCCTAACAATCATTCTTCTCTTAAATACAATGTATTTTTTTACAATAGCATCTGAATAGATTGCTCCAACATCATCATCAAAAATAAAATAGTTGGCTAAAATCTTACATTAGTAATAATCATTATTCACTTGCATGTGATATTTGGAATAATATATGATGAAGCATTATGGTAGTTTTGATGTTAAAACTTATGATTAGTAACACCAAGTTCATCTCAATATGGACCATATAAATAAGTGGTTTATGAAATGTTGTCTAGTTCTTTTAATGTCATCTAGAAAGCTTTTTTTTTACTAATTTTGCTATATTATTTGACATTTAGATATTTTCATATGATTGTTAAAATTTAGATCTTATTTCAAAATATTTTTCTAACATGAATCATTTTTATATTTTATCTCTTGTTATAAAAGAGGCTATAGTCGGAGATGACATCAAATCTGTTGATATTAAACATTTGGTTATACATCCTCTTTATAATCCTATAAGCCCTACATCTACTTGAGCTAATTTTTCTAATATTATAAAAAATAAATTGTAATGCATTCTGCATTTTCATTATCTTACTATATATTGAATAAAAAATGATAAAATAAAAGTCTCTAATTCTATCGATATAATTGATATGTTTAGATGTCAATTTAAAGAAATAATTTCTCAAATGAAATTTTAAATATCAACTTTGTGTAATTATGGATTGTCTATAGTCATGCAAGTAATATTATATCAAAAAAATACTATTTTTCTATTTCTAAAAATAGAAACATTCAAGTTTCTAAGAAAAAAATTTTTAACATCATTATTACTAAATGAAATCAAGTTATATCATTATATTGCTGAAAAGTTTCAACAAGATGGATATTTTTATCGATATTATTCAATTATATAGTTTATTATTGTGAATGTGCAATTCTCGTAATATGGGTAGATTTTCAATTTCCTCTACAAATGCAAACCAATGTATATAACACTAACTCTATTAAAGTATAATTAGCTCATAAATTTTAACAATAAATTCATGAGTCGCTAGTTAAATGAACAAATTTTAGTTTCTAGTCACTAGTATTTATCAAGTCAAAATATTCCTATAAAAAGAAACTGTCAATACATTATATGTTGTCAATAATATAATAATGTTAGAGCATTAGAATATGCTCATCTTAAAACTTAAGTGGTTGGAATGTCAAAGTAGGCAAAACAAATATTTAAGATATTTTAATAAAATATCGATTTTATCTTCTTAGATTTTTATTATATTTGACATTATTGTTTACTACTTTAGACAATTGATTTTTAAAATTTATCTTTGTTTTTTAGCATGAGGGCAAACAAATGAACACAAAACAAGAGATATATTTTTACAAATATTTTTAACTTTGCTATGCTTGTATACAATAATAATAACATCATATTATGACTCAAATTTTCATGGCATACTTGATGTTTATTGAAAAGTTTTGTGCTTTCAATATATAATATTGAACAAAAGTCTTGAATAAGTCAAATTGAAAATAATTTCATCCACATTTTAGTATTTTTAACTTGTACGAAAAGGATCATCAACTAGGTTTATGGAAAAGGTCAATTATATATTGTTCAAATCATAAATTCTAAGAGTGAGAATTTTTGCACCATGTTTAAATTTTCAAAAATTCCAAGAATAAAAAATTTATCATCAACAAAATTAAGTTGGTTCTATTTTCAAATAAGATTTCTATGTGTAGAGAGTATAGCACATACTCAGTTCCAAAAAGAGTATAAAGTGTTAGATGACTAAAGAATTACTAGCTAATTCATGAAAGAGATGCTTATTCCTCTTTCAGTTATATTTATGCACTAGAAGGATATGAAATAGATTTTATATTAACTTACCATACAACAATCTTAGAGTGTTATATAAAGTATAAGCGTTATGTTAAAAGATGAAATTATTTCTATAAAATATTTAATTAATAAATATAAAAACATAGTATATAAATTGTATAAGGTCATAATTCTTCAATTAATTTATGTACTTTTAACTTCTACCTTAAGATACATTATTGCATTTAAAAAAAGTTACGATATACAATAAAGAATTCAGTTTCTAAACGACCATGGCCAATTTTGAAAGACTAAAACCTTATATATAATGTTTAATTAACCCAAATCTTTAAAGCAACTCACTCTTGTGATGAACAATTCATCGATCAGGATATATTAGTGTAATATTAGAATTTTTTTTTATAAATAATCAAGTGTTATTAGCCCATCATGTTTCTAAGACAACTTCTCATTAGCTTGATGGTCTTCCTCCTCTTAACGATAATGTAATTTTTCTCGGTACTGTCTGATGATTGTTCCAACACCATCTTCAGCATTGGAAGAGTTGGCCAAAATCTTAGGTCAGTAATAATCATTATTTTCTTGCTTATTGTATTTGGAATAGCATACGATCCAACATTATGGTAGTTTTGATATTAAAACTAATGATAAATAATACCATGTTCTACTCAATTTGGACTATATAGGAAATATGTATTGTGAAAAGTTATCTTTAATTCTTTTCATGTCAACCTAAAAGCTTGTTTTCTTAACTAAGTTTACTATATTAGACCTTAGTTTTTATTGCTTCGTATGCTTGTTAATTTTTAGATCTTGTTTCGAAATATTTTACTAACATGAATTAATTTTATTCTTTAGCCATTACTCTCAAAGAGGTTATAACTGGAGATATCATCAAATCAGTTGATATAAACCCTTTTATCATTCCTCCACTACATAATCCTATACACCCTATACACTTCTAGGCTTATTTTCTTAATGTTATGAAAAATAAACTTTAATGCAAAATGTGTTGTCATTATTTTACTTCGATGTGAACTTGAAATTACTATAATACATTTCTCTCTAATATTATCTATAAAATTAAAATGGTTAAATATGAACTTGTGAAAAAAATAACCCAAATGAAATTCCAAATATCAACTTTCATCCATGACACGCGTAATTATAACCAATGATTCTATGTTTACTTGAAAAGAAGGTTGGATATAACTATAAGCACATAAAATATAGTTATGTCGTTATATTACATAATTGTTCCAATATGATATATTATTTCCTGATATTTTTTAATTATATAATCTATTACCATAAATTGGTAAATCTTTAGAGCAGGTTAGAGTTCCAATTTCCACCACAAAAGCAGATTAACACAAAAAATCCTCACTTCATTAAAATATAATAATAATCTTAGCACTTATATTTTGATGATGAATAACTAACGATAGAGTTAAATGAAAAAATATTAATTTCAAGTCACTAGTTGGTAATGAGTTGAAATATTCATATAAAAAGAAAATGTCAATTCCTTGTTAATTGCCCATAATGAACTTATATTGGACCATTAAAATATAATCATCCTGAACTTTAAGTCATTATAATCTTAGAGTTGGCAAAACTAAAATTTTATAAAATTTATATGCAATTGTGACATACTAGATTTTTAATATGTTTGACTTTTTAGTCCACTCCTTTTAAAATCCATTATTAAAATTTATCTTTTTTAGAATATGAGTAAAATAATTAACATAAAAGCAAAGATAAACAATTGTAAATATTTTTATGTTTGCAAACCATAAATACAATAATGATAACATCATATTTTGATTTAAATTATCATGAGATAAAGGATGTTTATTTTAAAATTTTATTCTTTTGATATAAAATAATCAACAAAGGACTCGAACAAGTTAAGTTGACAATTAATTAATCCATATTTTAATACTTTTAACTTGCACAAAGAGGATCATCAACTCTATTCCTTAGCAAGGTGAACACGATATTATTCAAATCATAAATTGTAATAGTGAGAATTTTCACTCCACGTTTAGATTTTCACATATTACAAGAATACTAAATTCACCATATAAAAAACTAAGCTAGTTCACTTTTTAAATAAGAATTCTATGCATGGAAAGTTTAGCACCATGCTTGGTATACTTTATCTCAAGAAGAGCATAACTTATTAAATGACTAAGGAATTACTTGCTTATTCATAAAGTAAATGCTAATTCCTCGCTTAGTTATATTTAGGCACTTGAAAGATATGAAATATAATTTTTAAATTTAGCAAACCATAATATTAATAGTGTTATATAAAGTATAAGTATCATGTTAAAAGATAATTATATTCTTATAAAATAATTACTTTATGGATATAACAAGCATAGTTTATAAATTATATGAGGTCACAAATCCTTATACAACTTTTATACATATCACTTCTACAATTTCACACATTATTACATGCTAAGGAAGTTGTTATATACAATAGAGATTTCATTTTGTATGGATAGTTTCAAAATAATATGGCCTTTTGCATAAAATTCAATTGACCCCAATTTTTTGATTACCTCACTCTTGTGTTGAATAATTCATTCATTTAGACTTTACTTCAAGAATACAAAATTTATTTTTTCTATGAATAATCAAGTGTTAGTCCATCTTGTTTCGAAGCAACTTTTCATTAGCCTAACAATCTTCCTTCTCTTAACTATAATGCAATTTTTTACAGTAGCATCTGAATAGATTGCTCTAACATTATCATCAGAAATAAAATAGTTGGCTAAGATCTTACATTAGTAATAATCATTATTCACTTGCATGTAATATTTGGAATAATATACGATGAATCATTATTGTAGTTTTGATATTAGAACTTATGATTAGTAACACCATGTTTACTCAATGTTATCACGAACTTAGCTGATTTTGCCTAAGTCGTGCGGCACCCTTGCGTGTCCATCCACAAAGGTCCGCCTCCCCGAAGCCTCCCATAGTCCCTTAGGACTCACAAAAGAGGAAACGGGTTAGAGAAAATGCCTCACTCGGGATCCACAAGCAAACATTTCCGAAAACACTTCATAGACAATGCAAATTACAAACAGACTTTATAAGCTCTGAATAGTTCCACAGCAAAGGGTCAAAATGGTCAACTACCGATCGAAAATCTCTCATAAGTGTCCACATGACATAACCTTTATTTACAAGCCTAAAGCGACCACCAAACCTAACTAAAATGAGACTATTAAGCCTTCGGTTGTCCCTCTACATGCTGTACAAAGCATGAACATACCAAAAGACACGGACATATATAAGCATTACATCAAACATCTTGTTTTGAAGTTTATTCGTAACATTCTCCCCCACTTATTCCTTCGACGTCCTCATCGAAGCTTTTATGAACACTACAACTCCTGGCCTTTCTTGAGTCTTCAATCTTCTACTCCAGTTACAATGCACCTCTTGGCTCCCAACTGCTCTCCGTTGCTGTTTTTGAGTAGTCGAATCTTTGATCTACTATACTGCTTCAACTCACCAATGACTTTGACTCTAACTCTGGTGTGGGGTTGGCTGAGTTGTGTTAATCCTTGTTGATTCCTACGGATCCTCCATATGAAGGAAAAGACCATCCTTACTATGTGCTAGTCTCTCAAATGCCTCATGCTGCTTAAACTATGTAGATGCTTGTTGGAGCTTTAATGAGTATCGCCTCGCAAACTTTCAAAGTTTTTGGTCCTTCCTCCATAAAATTTGCTCATCGACTCTTCTTTTACTTAGTTGTCACTTCCAAGTAGATTCGCATCACTTTCGCTTTCGATTGACATTCTGTTGGGAAATGAGGCGGATACTCTACTCTCAGTAGCACTGATCACCAATGGTGAGGATTTGACAACTATTGTCTTCTAATATCTTCGAAAGGTCTTTGAACCTATGCAAAGCTCCTCTGCTGGATAGATAAGAGAATTAGGATACTCGGTTTCGCCTATTCTCTTAAGGGTTGAGAAGGCAAAGGTTACTTAACTTTGCCCGCCTCCTCGAGGTTGTACTCCATGCATCGAGCTAGTTACTGGCCTTCGCCTGCTCTTTGCTCATACTTCTGAAGCACTTGAAGTGTTTGCACTCCTTGAGTTGAGTTAGTTACTATGATTCACCTTCTCAATGCCATTGAACTTCTGGAATGCAAGAAGTTTTCACCCCAACTTCGAGTAATTCTCTAATAGATTTGATCGCCTCTAGGATTGTACCGTCTTATCCATCAACCCAGCCACCTACTCCACTGAGTAGCAAAGGTACAACACCGCGTACTGTCTACTTCGTTCCTTGGTCGTGCACTCTTGCAAGATCCGAAGTCCTTCACTTTCGGCTATCTTGATGAGAAACTAATTGACACTGGTCTTACGAAGTTCCTTGGCCTCTACCCTTAAGCCTTGTCTTGGTACTTGGAGTTTACCTCTGCATGCTCCACCTCCTCGGCCCCTTTCATGACCAAGCGCTCTCCCTCTATGAGAACAAGGGATCAATGGCTTTCACGGAAGTCCTACCTCTACGGTACCATGGCACTGCTATGCTCATGGCCCTACTATCCGTTGCCTCGCATCTGCATCCCTTTTCTTCACGATTAGTAGATATGTCTCTATGGCACTCTTCCGAGTCCACCTCCATTCTAACTGATGCTTGATTTTGGGTAGCTAAGTCCCTCTGGACTTATCGTCGCTTTCTTGCCCCTTTCGACCCCCTGCTTCAACACCTCCATGTTCTCCAAGCAGCTCCCTTTGGTCGATGGAAAGATAGACTACAACTCCCACGCATGGCCTCTGCCATCACATTATATGGTTTGCACTAATTTTATTCTCCTTAGCTTTCTTGGTAGCAATGTTCACTTACTTGACCTTGTCCTCTGACTTGCTAGGCTCCCGTAAGCGAATATGGGCTCTGGAATAGTCCAACTCTCTAGCTGCTTCGATCATACCTCTGCATGATCAAGTTCCTCCCATGGGACTCACTAGTACTTGTATTCGAACTTTTTCCTTGGTGGAACATAGCCCCCATATGCTGATGACTAAGGCTTTCATCCGATGCAAAATTTGATGCACACACGGAAGACCCGCCTCTATGGTACCATGGCCTTCACTCCTTGAATCTATAGCCCTTCTTGCCATCGTGTTGTTCACCGAAGTGGAGCTTTCAGTAGCTCCCGATCATACCTCCGTATGATCTAGTCCCTCACGGGACTGTGTCATGTGTATCATATTGCCATGAACTGTTCCACCACAATCCGCTGCATCATGTCGCCTCCTGGTGACATCTCCATTGCATTTTGATCCTTGTGGGATGAACTTGAATTGTGATCCCTCCATGTGTGGCCTCTGCCAATACATCGCAGGGTCTCTTCTACCTTCAATTTTGTTCGCTCCTTTGGCAATTGACCTTCATCCACCTACTCTTGGGTCACACCTAGATGAAGCACCACTCTAGGACAGTTTGTGGCCTAATAGCTCCCAAAGTCCCCCGACTTCGTCGCAATTAGTGCACCATTGTCTGGATCCTAGGCCTCTGCCCCTACCAGCACAATCTTCGCTGGCACCCCTTCCTTCATGACAACTTGAATGACAACACTGTGGCATATTCTTCAAGAGTACCCACCTTTGCATCCTCTTGCCCCGTGCTAAGGCCTTATGAACCCAACTTCGCCTCCGTAAATTGAGTTGGCTTAGTTCCTCCATCAAATGTTTTTCCGAGATAAGGTGCATGTGCCTAGAAGCTCCCTTCGTCTTTGGGCACCATGTAAGATGAGTCTGCTATGTCAGAATGAAGGACCCATGGAACAACATGATCCTGCTCTTGCCTCAGCAAGAGTTCATGTCCTTGACCTCTGTCCAAGGAAAGCATTGTGCCTCCGCTCCATGTTCCCTCTTCTATGCTGGCTCCCTTCATGTAGCTTGGGTACTTCGCCAAGTTACACCCAAGTTGCTCCGCTCCTCGTTTTTGCATTGAGTTGATGGTGGCCCTCGTGCCCACCATTCCACGGGTCAACCCTCCCTTGAGTCTGATCTTCATATCAACTCTAAGTGTGCCTTCATTTGTATTGCTTTGGGTCACTCCCCCACTTGATCTCACAATGCATCCACCAATGCATTCTCTCAAGCGAGAGTATGCGATGACTCCTCGCCGCTTGCTCGGTCCATTGAGCTTCGTGGAGTTATTGTTTGTTGAGGTACTCCTCCTCAACATGTGAGGTCCGTCTCACATGATTCTCCCTCTGGAGAGCCGGGACTTATCCCTCCTGGATAATTGTCCTGTTCAAGCAACATCTCTCTTCATTTCGGAGACCACCATCCCCTTGGACTACTCCGATTTGTTGAACAAATTATGCATTGTTCTATCTCCTGCAAACGCACTTGCTAGATTGCGACTCCACGTCAATACAGCCCTCGCTGCACCATTCAAGGCCTAGCAACATGCTGAACTCATTGCACACTTCAGCCTCCTACGGACGTATCCTTCACATGCCGAAGAGAAAGTTTCAATGCTCCATGGCATCGAGTTTCGGTCGCCTTGGGATGGCCGCGAATATTCCATCGTCCGCATACAAGCCTATGTATGAGTACCAAATTCTTTAAGTTAGCAATTCGCCTCACCCTTGTGAGGTTTGCACAACTCTTTCGGTCGTTGAGCAACTCATTCCACCTTGCATGGTCTCATCCTTTACCAAGCGCATCGCTTGCCTTGAGCACCATCAAGTATTGTGGTCAACATTGAGCCGTAGCTCAAACTCAATCATGCCACCCTTTGTGCGCTCCACATTCTTCCAAGCTTGCCTGTTCTCGTGGTGCCTCTTGCGCGAAGGGTTGGCCATTCCTCTAAATGCTAATCTCAGATGCCCGCTCCTTCGAGCGACTCTTTTCCCTACATCTCCATGCTCGTTTTCCCCTAAACAGTCGCACGTGTGTTGACTGTCCTCAACACAACCCCGCTAGGTCCCTCACGTTTATATGCTAAGTGTTTCTATGAGTGCTTGTCCCGCTCTAATACCATCTGTCACAGACTTAGCTAGTTTTGCCTAAGTCGTGCGGTACCCTTGTGTGTCCGTCCATAAAGGTCAGCCTTCCTGAAGCTTCCCATGGTCCCTTAGGACCCACAAAAGAGAGAACGGGTTAGAGAAAACGCCTCATTCGGGATCCACAAGCAAACATTCCAGGAAACACTTCATAGATAATGCAAATTACAAACAGACTTTACAAGCTCTGAACAATTGTACAATGAAGGGTTAAAATGGTCCATTACAGACAGAAAATCTCTCACAAGTGTCCATATGACACAACCTTTATTTACAAGCCTAAAGCGGCCACCAACCCTGCTAAATGGGACTATTAAGCCTTCGGCCGTCCCTCTACATGTTGTACAAAGCATAAACATACCAAAAGACACGGACATACATAAGCATTACATCAAACATCCTGTTTCGAAGTTTGTCCGTGACAGATGAGTGTCTCCTGGGCTGGCCTGAGAAGTTAGGATTGCCTCTAGCATTGGGTCCTTGTACAATAGGTCAATACTAGGAAGGGGATTCTTGACTCGACCCTTTTAAAGCTTAAGTCAGTTTTTTGTGGTAATGTTGAGTGTTCGAGATCTGCTATCTTGGAATTGGCCAAGGGGTTGGCGTTTATACCTCTCCCCGAGGGTCAGTTGCACGCAGGTTGTTAATGATCGCCAACACTCAAGGCGGCTAGTTTGTCTATCCCGGACGACATGGGCTGACTATTCTAGTTCTATGCCGCGTGGGACTATTGTTGAATCTCGGATTTTGATGATGAAGTCAATTGTCATTTGTTGTCTAATCTATGTGTTGAGATAAGTGTGCAGGATTTACTACGATGAAAGTAAGACATGCAGCAGGAGTTGCGTTGGAGTCATGACAATGATCACGTTGGGAGTTCGAGAGCTCGACGGAAGTTCGGACAATCGTCGGAGGTTCTGCGGGAACAAATCCGAGAAGTCCAGAAGCTTGCCAAAGAAGCTCATTGGAACTTGCCAAGTGGATCATCGCAAGTCCAGGAGTTTGCCGGAAGTCCGTAGGAGCATCACCGAGGGTTCATCGGATGATCGACGGAAGTTCGCCGGAAACTCGCCGGAAGAAGCGATTGACGCACCGGAGCAAGCTGCAGAAATTGTCTTAGGATTTATCGTAGTTAGCACTAATGATTAAGTTGAAAATGGGAGGTGATCCCATTAGCTTAATCTTGGGGCAATTGGGCCCTTGAAAAATCCAAATTGGGCCGAATGGATCAACCCATTCGGACCCTGGTTGCTGTGGGAGGTGCAACTGCCCAAGCCAGGTGGTAGCACCGCCTGGGCTAAGTCTCCCAGGGAGACTGGGTGGTGCAACCACCCCAGCCAGGACATGCAATCGCCTGGGCTCAGTCTCCGAGCGAGATTGGGTGGTGCAACCTCTCCTGACAAGAGGTGGCATCGCCTGAGCTAAAGTTTCGAGCTCTACCAAGCGGTGCAACCGCCCCAGTCAGGAGGTGCAACCGCCTGAGCTCGATCTTCGAGCTCTGGCAGAGAGGTGGAACCGCCCCTGACAGAGGTGGCACCGCCCAGAGGCTCAGTCTTCGAGCTCTGCCAGGCGGTGCAACCGCCCCAGTCAGGAGGTGCAACCGCCTGATCCCGGAATTTCGGGAATTGACAGTTTTGAGCTCCAAATTTGAACTGGGTTGGGGCCTATAAATACCCCACCCATTCAGCACTGAAAGGTAGCAACTTACACTCGAAATCTTGATATCTTTCTGTGATTCTTAGAGCTCAAAACTATTGTAAAGACCAAAAGTTCTCCTCCTATTCTTTAAAGTTTGAGTTGTAAAGAGAGGAGAGAAAACTTCTGTAAGGGTTGTCTCCTAAGCCCGTCAAAAGGAGTGAATCTGTAAAAGGGTGATTGGCCTTCGTCTATTGAAGGAAGGCCTCTAGTTGACGTCGGTTACCTCGTCGGTGGAGGAAGCCAAAAGTGGAGTAGGTCAAGATTGACCGAACCACTCTAAATCTCGGTTTGCATTTCCTTTGAGCATTTTACCTTCACTGCAAACTTCTCAATAGTTACTGCCTTCTGCGATTTTACGAACGAGTTTCTAAGTTCAGAACTTTCCGAATCTGCGTTTAGACGTAAATCGGCTTTTTTCGTACGATCATCATATTTCAGTTTATGTTTATGTTTTGATTTCAATCATAACTGTTTACTGCCTTCTGTGATCTTACAAATAAGTTTCTAAGTTCAGAACTTTCTAAATCTTCGTTGAGACGTAAATCGGCTTTTATCATACGAACGTCGCATTTCAGTTTGCGCTTGTATTCTGCTTTCCATCATAAACTGCAAACTGCCTTCATAGATCTACTTTAACGTCATCTCGCTTAATCTCAAGTTAAAGTAATCTTAGAATCGGCTTTCACATCGAAATCGTTTTTATCGAACGAACGCAGCTTTCGTTTTAATCGCTGAAAAATTTCCGCTGCACTAATTCACCCCCCCCTTCTTAGTGCTCTTGATCCTAACAATTGGTATCAGAGCTCGGTTAACTATCAAACGGATTAAAACCCAAGAGAGATGGCTTACGCCGGAAACCAAGAGGGCCATTCTATTGCACGTCCACCCATGTTTAATGGGACGGACTACACCTATTGGAAGACCCGAATGAGGATCTTTCTTATTTCTATGGACTTTGAACTTTGGAATCTTGTCGAGAATGGTTTTTCGAAGTCTTCTCTTCCAATGATCGATTGGAATGATTTGGAGAAGAAGGCTTTCGCTCTTAATGCAAAGGTTATGAATGCCTTATTTTGTGCACTTGATAAAAACGAGTTTAATCATGTTTCGATTTGTGAAACCGCATTTGATATTTGGCACACACTCGAAGTGACTCATGAAGGCACAAGTAGAGTGAAAGAGTCAAAAATCAATCTTTTGTTACACTCTTTCGAACTTTTCCGGATGAAACCGAGTGATACTATTGGCGACATGTTTACCCGTTTCACGGATGTCGTCAATGGTCTAAAAGGACTCGGAAAAAGTTTTTTGGATTTTGAGCTCATAAATAAGATTCTAAGATCCCTTCCTAAGAGTTGGGATCCTAAAGTCACTGCTATTCAAGAGGCGAAAGATCTAAACAACTTCCCTCTTGAAGAACTAATTGGGTCATTAATGACCTACGAGATGACTTGCAAAGCTCATGAAGAGCAAGAAGACATCCTTCCAAAGAATAGGAAGGATATGGCACTTAGAACTTTGGAAGACCACTTGAAAGAAAACTCAAGTGATGAGGACTGTGACGATGACTTGGCATTTCTAACAAGAAAATTTAAAAACTTCATTAAAAGAAACAAGATTAAGAATGACACTAAAAATAAACTTGAACCCAAGAAGGACCAAGTTATTTGCTATGAGTGCAAAAAGCCGGGACACTACAAGAGTGATTGTCCCCAAGCCAAAAAGAGAACAACAAAGAAGAAGGCGCTCAAAGCAACATAAGATGATTCGAGCGCGTCCGAAGAAGAGGAGTCCAACACCGAGCAAGTTGCTCATTATGCCTTAATGGCCATCGGAGAGGAGGTAACAAATTTATTAGATGCAGATTTATCTTTCGATGAATTATTAAATGCCTTCCATGACTTATTTGATGAATGCAAGATTATCAATAGAAAATATAAATTGCTAAAAAAGGAGCATGATAGTCTTACGTGTGACTTTGATAAGTTAAAAACTGAATATCATGATAGTTTAGATCCATGCATCAAATGTCATGATCTAGAAACTCTCCAAAAAGAAAACTTGCTACTTAAAGACACCTTGAAGAAATTCGAGGTTGGTAGCAAGTCATTAAACATGATCCTTGCAAACAAGGGTCACGTTCCAAAAAGGAGTGGAATTGGATTTGTGAGAAGTTCTCACCAAAATCCAACCAACTTCATAAAAGGCCCCATCTTACATGTTCAACACCAAACCAAATGCAACTTTTGTTGCAAACTTGGACACAATACACACTATTGTCCATTCAAGAAAATTAGTCCAAACAAATTGATTTGGGTTCCTAAAGGAACCATGATAAATTCTATGAAACATGATAGACAATGTAGATCTATCCTTGAGGCGCCCAAATGCAAATGGGTACCTAAAAATCATCCTTTCTTGTAGAAACCCACACCATCGCAAGCTAGGAGCAAGAGATGGTACCTTGATAGTGGATGCTCAAGGCATATGACCGGAGATCCATCTCAATTCTCTAAGCTCACTAGCATAGACGAAGGCTATGTCACCTTCGGAGACAACAACAAGGGTAAAATCATTGGCAAAGGAACCATAGGTAACAAATCCAACTTCTTTATTGAAGATGTTTTGTTAGTTGATGGTTTAAAACATAACCTCTTGAGCATTAGTCAATTATGTGATAAAGGATATACTGTCAAATTCGAATCTAATGCTTGCATCATTGAAAAACCACATAAAAACATGTCTATGATTGTATTAAAACAAAATAATATATACACTATTGACATCAATGATTTGTGTAATGAAATGTGTTTTTCGGTTTTGAATGAGGATGCTTAGCTATGGCATAGAAGATTAGGTCATGCTAGCATGAAACTAATCACTCAAATATCATCTAAAGAACTTGTAAGAGGAATTCCTCATATCAAGTTCATCAAAGATAATGTATGTGATGCTTGTCAATTAGGTAAACAAATTAAGGGTAGTTTCAAAACTAAGAATCAAATAAGCACCTCTAGGCCCTTACAATTGATCCATATGGACTTGTTCGGACCAATCTCTACATCAAGTATAGGAGGTAGCAAATACGCCTTTGTCATTGTTGATGACTATAGCAGATATACATGGACCTATTTCTTAAAACAGAAAAATGAATGCTTTAGATATTTTACCAAGTTTTGTAAACTTGTTCAAAATGAGAAGGGTTCTATGATTTCGTCAATTAGAAGTGATCATGGTGGAGAATTTCAAAACCATGATTTCCAAGAATTCTGTGAACTCAATGGATACAACCATAATTTCTCTACTCCAAGAAATCCTCAACAAAATGGGGTAGTAGAAAGAAAAAATCAAAATTTACAAGAAATGGCAAGAACCATGTTGAATGAACATAGCTTACCCAAATACTTTTGGGCCGAAGCCATAAACACTGCATGCTATATTTTGAATAGAGTTCTAGTAAGACCCTTACTCACCAAAACTCCTTATGAGTTATGGAATAACAAAAAACCCAATGTTTCATATTTTAAAGTCTTTGGGTGTAAGTGTTTTATCTTGAATGAAAAGGATAACTTAGGAAAATTTGATGCTAAATCCGATGAAGGAATCTTTCTTGGTTATTCTTCGGTTTCTAAAGCTTTTTGTATCTTCAATAAAAGAACTTTAATTATTGAAGAATCCATTCATGTTGTTTTCAATGAGATTTCCGAAATTAGGAAAAATGATCTTGATAATGATGTTAATTTTGATTCTTTGAATTTAAATGAAACCCCGTCTCCAACTAGCAACTTGGATGCATCCACTTCCCAGATTTTCTTACCCAAGGATTGGAAGTATGTAGATGCTCATCCTAAGGAGCTAATCTTAGGAGACACATCAAAGGGGGTTCAAACACGATCTTCTCTTAAAAAGTTTTGTGCCAACGCCGCTTTTCTCTCCCAAATTGAACCCAAATGTGTTGATGAAGCCATGAAAGATAATTCATGGATTATCGCAATGCAAGATGAATTGAATCAATTTGAGAGAAATGAGGTGTGGACGCTTGTTCCTAGGCCAAATGACCATTTAGTTATTGGTACTAAATGGGTCTTTAGAAATAAGCAAGATGAAAATGGTATCGTGGTTAGAAACAAGGCTAGATTAGTGGCCAAAGGTTTCAACCAAGAAGAAGGTATCGATTATGAAAAAACCTTCGCTCCTGTGGCTCGATTAGAAGCTATAAGGATGCTCCTTGCCTACGCTAGTAGTAATAATTTTAAGTTGTTTCAAATGGATGTTAAAAGCGCTTTTCTTAATGGCTTTATTTCCGAAGAAGTCTATGTTGAACAACCTCCTGGATTTGAAAATAATAGCCTCCCTAATCATGTGTTTAGATTAACTAAAGCTCTCTATGGTTTAAAACAAGCCCCAAGGGCTTGGTATGAGAGACTTAGTTCTTTTCTTATCGAAAATAATTTCACAAAAGGCAAGGTTGATACTACATTGTTCATCAAGAATTTTGAAAATAATTTTTTTATTGTCCAGATTTATGTTGATGATATTATCTTTGACTCTACGAATGAATCTTTTTATGAATCTTTTGCTAAAACTATGAGTCTTGAATTCGAAATGAGCTTAATGGGAGAATTAACATTCTTCTTAGGCTTGCAAATCAAACAACTACGCAATGGCATCTTTATTAGTCAAACTAAATATACTATGAATTTATTAACAAAGTTTAATATGAACAACTCAAAGGCTATTAACACTTCTATGAGCACCTCTACTAAGTTAGAAATTGATGAAAGTGGAGAAAGCTTCGATCAAAAAACTTATAGGGGTATGATAGGAAGTTTACTTTACCTCACTACAACCACACCAGATATAATGTTCAGTGTAGGACTTTGTGCTAGATTTCAATCAAGCCCTAAGATATCTCATCTCAAAGCAGTTAAAAGAATACTCAGATATCTTAATGGTACCACAAATCTAGGATTATGGTATCCAAAATCAGAGAATCTTGAGTTAATTGCTTATACTGGTGCAGACTTTGCTGGCTGTAGACTAAATAGAAAAAACATATCAGGAACATGTCAATTCTTAGGACATGCCCTTGTTTCCTAGTCATCTAAGAAACAAAACTTGGTTGCACTATCAACAACCGAAGTTGAATATATTGCAGCAAGTGCATGTTGTGCACAAGTTGTATGGATGAAAAACACCTTAGAAGATTATAAAGTTATCTTAAAAATATTCCCATTAAATGTGATAACACAAGTGCAATATGCTTAACAAAGAATCCTATACAACACTCAAGAACAAAACATATTAATATTAGACATCATTTTATACGAGATCATGTTACTAATCATGATGTAATCATAGAGTTCATTGATACTAAACATCAACTAGCCGATATTTTTACAAAACCTCTAAGTGAAGAACAATTTGAGTTTATAAGAAGAGAATTAGGAATGTTGATGTGTCCGAATACTTAAACTAGTCAAAATTATTTTTCGGACTTTATTGAATGATCAAATCACTTGATTGCCATGTGTTGAAATGTTATGATTTTTGAAAAACTGTAGCATAATCTTGTCCGAATGCATGAAAGAATTAATCTCATTTTCGGACTCGCTTAACAGCTGGAATGACAAAAATCAAACACACTCTTATGAAAAATATTTTTTTGAAATGGATTTGATAAAATGACTTTCCTCCTTCATGCACAAAGAATTATAACATACAAGGAGAAGAAGTATTCAAAGCATTATACTTATCATGCCTTCCTTTATATGCTTGATAACTTGCTTATATTGTTCTCCTGGTATCACATCTACCATGCTTTTTGTTGATGACAAAGGGGAAGAAATATATGAATTGATTTGATGCTATAAACACTGATGCTATGATTATGCCATGCCTGCATCATCAAGAGATATATGAAAAGATGCCATATATAGAAATGCAAAACTTGCTAAAATATAAGAAATGTGTGCATCATATAATGATATCAAAATCTTACTTCATAACTTTACATGTTGATATTTTACAATATGATGAATTGCTACTATTACCATCATTCAAACTTGTAATGTAAAATTTGAAAATGAATGTCAAGCCTTGACATCATCTTCAAAGAGATACATCAAGATAGGAATCATGATGGGAATATGTCTCTTGAATTTATAAGATTTTAAATTCAAGAATGACTTATCTCAAGTATGGCATATAGACAGGGGGAGTTAAGGTTAACTCCATTATCAATTGATTGTCATCATCAAAAAGGGGGAGATTGTTGAATCTCGGATTTTGATGATGAAGTCAATTGTCATTTGTTGTCTAATCTATGTGTTGAGATAAGTGTGCAGGATTAACTACGATGAAAGTAAGACATGTAGCAGGAGTTGCGCCGGAGTCATGACAATGATCACGTTGGGAGTTCGAGAGCTCGACGGAAGTTCGGACAGTCGTCGGAGGTTCTACGGGAACAAATCCGAGAAGTCCAAAAGCTTGCCAAAGAAGCTCGTCGGAACTTGCCAAGTGGATCGTCGCAAGTCCAGGAGTTTGCCGGAAGTCCGCAGGAGCATCACCGAGGGTTCATCGGATGATCGACGGAAGTTCGCCGGAAACTCGCCGGAAGAAGCGATTGACGCACCGGAGCAAGCTACAGAAATTGTCTTAGGATTTATCGTAGTTAGCACTAATGATTAAGTTGAAAATGGGAGGTGATCCCATTAGCTTAATCTTGGGGCAATTGGGCCCCTGAAAAACCCAAATTGGGCCGAATGGATCAACCCATTCGGACCCTGGTTGCTGTGGGAGGTGCAACCGCCCAAGCCAGGAGGTAGCACCGCTTGGGCTATGTCTCCCAGGGAGACTGGGCGGTGCAACCACCACAGCCAGGAGGTGCAACCGCCTGGGCTCAGTCTCCGAGCGAGATTGGGCGGTACAACCTCTCCTGACAAGAGGTGGCACCGCTTGAGCTCAAGTTTCGAGCTTTGCTAGGCGGTGCAACCGCCCCAGTCAGGAGGTGCAACCACCTGAGCTCGGTCTTCGAGCTCTGGCAGAGAGGTGCAACCGCCCCTGACAGAGGTGGCACCACCTAGAGGCTCAGTCTTCGAGCTCTGCCAGGCGGTGCAACCGCCCCAGTCAAGAGGTGCAACCGCCTGATCCCGGAATTCTGGGAATTGACAGTTTTGAGCTCCAAATTTGAACTGGGTTGGGGCCTATAAATACCCCACCCATTCAGCACTGAAAGGTAACAACTTACACTCGAAATCTTGATATCTTTCTGTGATTCTTAGAGCTCAAAACTGTTGTAAAGACCAAAAGTTCTCCTCCTTCTGTTCTTCAAAGTTTGAGTTGTAAAGAGAGGAGAGAAAACTTCTGTAAGGGTTGTCTCCTAAGCCCGTCAAAAGGAGTGAATCTGTAAAAGGGTGGTTGGCCTTCGCCTATTGAAGGAAGGCCTCTAGTTGACATCGGTGACCTCGTCGGTGGAGGAAGCCAAAAGTGGAGTAGGTCAAGATTGACCGAACCACTCTAAATCTCGATTTGCATTTCCTTTGAGCATTTTACTTTCACTACAAACTTCTCAATAGCTTACTGCCTTCTGTGATTTTACGAACGAGTTTCTAAGTTCAGAACTTTCCGAATCTGCGTTTAGACGTAAATCGGCTTTTTTCGTACGATCATCATATTTCAGTTTACGTTTACATTTTGATTTCAATCATAACTGTTTACTGCCTTCTGTGATCTTACAAATAAGTTTCGAAGTTCAGAACTTTCTAAATCTGCGTTTAGACGTAAATCGGCTTTTATCGTACGAACGTCGCATTTCAGTTTGCGCTTGTATTCTGCTTTCCATCATAAACTGCAAACTGCCTTCATAGATCTACTTTAACTTCATCTCGCTTAATCTCAAGTTAAAGTAATCTTAGAATCGGCTTTCACATCGAAATCGTTTTTATCGAACGAACGCAGCTTTCGTTTTAATCGCTGAAAAATTTCCCTACACTAATTCACCCCCCCTCTTAGTGCTCTTGATCCTAACAGCTGCTTTGTACGATCTCGGGCATGATTGTGTGTCATTCCAGAGTCCACTATGTCGCTTCGAGGTTATATCGCGCATGTGTGCCACGTCAACTCTAAAACACCACGTTAATTCCGAGGTGGTTGTCGACTGTCATTGTGAGGTGATACCGAAATATTCTCTATCATTTTCACACACACACCCCCCCCGCTTCCCCAGAGGCATCTACCAATGCATTCTCTTAAGTGAGATCATGCGACGACTCCTCGTCGCTTGCTTAGTCCATTGAGCTTCGTGGAGTTATTGTTTGTTGAGGTACCCCTCATCAACATATGCGGTCCGTCCCACATGATTCTCCCTCTAGAGAGCCGAGACTTATCCCTCCTAGATAACTATCCCATTGGAGCAACATCTCTCTTCGTTTTGGAGACCAACATCCCCTTGGATTACTCTGATTTGCTGAACAAACTGTGCATTATTCTACCTCCTGCAAACGCACTTGCTAGATTGTAACTCCACATTAATACAACCCCCGCTGCACCACTCAAGACCTAGCAACATGCTGAACTCGTTGCACACTTCAGCCTCCTACAGACGTATCCTTCACATGCCAAAGAGAAAGTTTCAATGCTATATGGCACCGAGTTTCGGTCACCTTGGGATGGCCATGAATATTCCATCGTCCGCATACAAGCCTATGCATGAGTACTGAATTCTTCAAGTTAGCAATTCCCCTCACCTTTGTGAGCTTTGCATAACTCTTTCGGTCGCTGAGTAACTCATTCCACCTTGCATGGTCTTATCCTTTACCAAGCGCCTCGCTTGCCTTGAGCACCATCAAGTATAGTTGTCAACGTTGAGCCGTAGCTCAAATTCAACTATCTCAACCTTTGTGCACTCCGCATTCTTCCAAGCTTGCCTGTTCTTATGGTGCCTCTTACGCGAAGGGTTGGCCATTCCTTTGAATGCCAATCTTAGATGCCCTCTCCTTCGAACGACTCCTTTTTTCCTACATGTCCATGCCTGTTTTCCCCCAAACGGTCGCGCTTGTGCTGACTGCCCTCAATGCAACCCCGCTAGGTCCCCCACGTTTGCATGCTAAGTGTTTCTATAAGTGCTTGTCCCGCTTTGATACCATCTATCACGGATTTATCTGGTTTTGCCTAAGTCATGTGGCATCCTTGCGTGTCCGTCCAGAAAGGTCAGCCTCCCCGAAGCCTCCCATGGTCCCTTTGGACCCATAAAAGAGAAACCGGGTTAGAGAAAATGCCTCACTCGGGATCCACAAGCAAATATTTCCAAAAATACTTCATAGACAATGCAAATTACAAACAGACTTTACAAGCTCTGAATAGTAGCACAACAAATAGTTAAAATGTTCCAATACAGATCGAAAATCTCTCACGTGTCCACATGACACAACCTTTATTTACAAGCCTAAAGCGACCACCAAACCAACTAAAATAGGACTATAAAGCCTTCGGTCATCCCTCTACATGCTGTGCAAAGTATGAACATACCAAAAGACATGAACATACATAAGCATTACATCAAACATCCAGTTTTGAAGTTTGTCCATGACAATATAGACCATATAGATAAGTGGTTTGCGAAATGTTGTCTAGTTCTTTTAATGTCATCCAAAAAGCTTTTTTTTTTATACTAATTTAGCTATATTATTTGACATTTTAGATATTTTCGTATGATTGTTAAAATTTAGATCTTGTTTCAAAATATTTTTCTAACATTAATCCATTAGATATTTTATTTTTTATCCATTGTTATAAAATAAGCTATAGTTGGAGATGACATCAAATATGTTGATATTAAACCTTTGGTCATACCTCCTCTTTATAATCCTATACACCCTACATCTCCTTGAGCTAATTTTTCTAATATCATAAAAAATGAATTATAATGGATTATGCATTTTCATTATCTTACTATGTGTTGAGTAAAAATGATAAACTAAAAGTCTCTAATCCTCTCGATATAATTGATATGATTAGATGTCAATTTGAAGAAATAATTTCCCATATGAAACTCTAAATATCAACTTTGGGTAATTATAGATTGTCCATAGTCATGACAAGTAATATTATATCAAAGAATACTCTTTTTCTATTTCTAAAAATAGAAACATTCAAGTTTCTGAGTAAAAAAGTTATGACATCACTATTACTACATGAAATCAAGTTATATCATTATATTACAAAATTTTTAAACAAGATGGATATTTTTATCGATATTATTCAATTATATAGTTTATTATTATGAATGTGCAATTCTTGTAATAAGGGTAGATTTTCAATTTCCTCTACAAATGCAAACTAATGTACATAACACTAACTCTATTAAAATACAATTAGCTCATAGGTTTTGACAATAAATAACTGAGTCACTAGTTAAATGAACAAATTCTAGTTTCTAGTCACTAGTATGTATCACGTCGAAACATTCCTATAAAAAGAAACTATCAATACATTATAAGTTGTCAATAATATAATAATGTTAAAGAATTAGAATATGCTCATCTTTAAACTTAAGTGGTTGTAATGTTAAAGTAGGCAAAACAAATATTTAAGATATTTAAAAAAATAATAATTTTATCTTCTTAGATTTTTATTATGTTTGACATTATAGTTTACTACTTTATACAATTGATTTTTAAAATTCATCTTTGTTAATTAGCATGAGGGTAAGAAAATTAACACAAAACAATAGATATATTTTTACAAATATTTTTAACTTTGCTATGCTTGTATACAATCATGATAACATCATATTATGACTCAAAGTTTCATGACATACTTGATGTTTATTGAAAAATTTTGAGCTTTTGATATAAAATATTGAACAAAGGTCTCGAATAAGTCAAATTGAAAATAATTTCATCCACATTTTAGTATTTTTAACTTGTACGAAGAGGATCATCAACTAGATTTATGGAGAAGGTGAATTATATATTATTCAAATCATAAATTCTAAGAGTGAGAATTTTTGCACCATGTTTAAATTTTCAGAAATTTTAAGAATAATAAATATATCATCAAAAAAATTAAGTTTATTCAATTTTCAAATAAGATTTCTATGTGTACAGAGTTTAGCACATATTGGGTTCCAAAAAGAGTATAAAGTGTTAGACGACTAAAGAATTACAAACTAATTCATAAAAGAGATGTTTATTCCTCTCTCATTTATATTTATGCACTAGAAGGATATGGAATAAATTTTATATATTAATTTACTATATAACAATCTTAGAGTGTTACATAAAGTATAAGCATTATGATAAAAGATGACATTATTTCTATAAAATATTTAATTAATAACAATATAAAGCATAGTATATAAATTGTATAAGGTCATAATTTTTTATTTAATTTAAGTATATTTCACTTCTACCTTATGATACATTATTGTATATAAAGAAAGTTACAATATACAATAAAGATTTCAGTTTCTAAACGAGCATGACCAGTTTTAAAAGACTAAAACCTTATGTATAACGTATAATTAACCCAAATCTTTAAAACAACTAATTCTTATGATGAACAATTCATCCATCAAGATATATTACTATAATATTAGAAATTTTTTTTTTACAAATAATCAAGTGTTAACCCATTATGTTTCTTAGATAACTTCTCATTAGCTTGATGGTCTTCCTCTTCTTAAAGATAATGCAATTTTTTCCGGTAATGTCTGATAAGATTGTTCCAACACCATCTTCAGAATTGGAAGAGTTAGCCAAAATCCTAGGTCAGTAATAATCATTATTTTCATGCTTATTGTATTTGGAATAGCATATGATCCAACATTATGGTAGTTTTGATATTAAAACTATGGATAAATAGCACCATGTTCTACTCAATGTGGACCATATAGGAAATATGTATTGTGAAAAGTTATCTTCAATTCTTTTCATGTCAACCTAAAAGCTTGTTTCTTTAACTAAGTTTGCTATATTAGACCTTAGTATTTATTGCTTCGTATGCTTGTTAAATTTTAGATCTTGTTTCGAAATATTTTACTAATATGAATTAATTTTGTTCTTTAGCCATTGCTACCAAAGAGGTTGTAGTTGCAGATGACATCAAATCAGTCGATATAAAACCTTTTATTATTCCTCCACTACATAATCCTATATACCCTATACACTTCTAGGCTCATTTTCTTAATGTTATGAAAAATAAACATTAATGCATTATGTGTTGTAATTATTTTACTTCGATGTGAACTTGAAATTACTATAATACATGTCTCTCTAATATTATCGATAAATTAAAATGGTTAAATGTGAAATTGTAGAAAAAATAACCTAAATGAAATTCCAAATATCAACTTTCATCCATGACAAGCATTATTATAACAAACGGTTCTATGTTTACTTGAAAAGAAGGTTGGATATAACTATTAGCACATAAAATATAGTTATATCATTATATTGCATAATTGTTCCAATATGATATATTATTTCTTGATATTATTTAATTATATAATCTATTACCATAAATTGATAATTCTTTAGAGCAGGTTAGTGTTCCAATTTTTACTACAAAAGCAGACTAAAACACAAAATCCTCACTCTATTAAAATATAATAATAATCTTAGCTCTTATATTTTGATGATGAATAACTAACTTGATAGTTAAATGAAAAAAATTTAATTTCAAGTCACTAGTTGGTAATGAGTTTAATCATTCATATAAAAAGAAAATGTCAATACCTTATTAGTTTCCCATTATAAACTTGTATTGGAACATTAAAATACAATAATCCTGAACTTTAAGTGGCTATAATCTTAGAGTTGGCAAAACTAAACTTTTATAAAATTTATATGCAATTATAGCATATTAGATTTTTAATATGTTTGACATTTTAGTCTATCCTTTTAAAAATCCATTATTAAAATTTATCTTTTTTAGAATATGAGTAAAAAAAATTAACGTAAAAGCAAATATAAATAATTACAAATATTTTTAGGTTTGCAAACCATAAATACAATAATGATAACATCATATTTTGATTTAAATTATCATGAGATAATAGATGTTTATTTTAAAATTTTATTCTTTTGATATAAAATAATCAACAATGGACTCGAAAAAGTCAAGTTGACAATTAATTCATCCACATTTTAATACTTTTAACTTGCACAAAGAGGATTATCAACTCTATTCCTAGGCAAGGTGAACACGATATTATTCAAATCATAAATTGTAATAATGAGAATTTTCACTCCACGTTTAGATTTTCACATATTACAAGAATACTGAATTGACCATATAAAAAACTAAGCTGGTTCGCTTTTCAAATAAAAATTCTATACATGGAGAGTTTAGCACCATGGTATACTTCATCTCAAGAAGCGCATAACTTATTAAATGACTAAGGAATTACTTGCTAATTCCTAAAGTAAATGCTAATTCTTCGCTTAGTTATATTTAGGCACTTGAAAGATATGAAATACAAATTTTTAAATTTACCAAACCATAATCTTAATAGTGTTATATAAAGTATATGTATCATGTTAAAATATAATTGTATTCTTATAAAATATTTACTTTATGGATATAACAAGCTTAGTTTATAAATTGTATGTGGTCACAATTCCTTATACAAGTTTTATACATCTCATTTCAACCATTTCACACATTATTACAAACTAAGTTGATATATACAATAGAGATTTCATTTTGCATGGATAGTTTTAAAATAATATAGCCTTATACATAAAATTCAATTGACCCCAATTTTTTGAATACCTCATTCTTGTGATGAATAATTCTTCCATCTAGACTTTACTTCAAGAATACAAAATTTATTTTTTCTATGAACAATCATGTGTTAGTCCATCTTGTTTCGAAGCAACTTTTCATTAGCCTAACAATCTTCCTTCTCTTAAATACAATGTTATTTTTTATAGTAGCATCTAAATAGATTGCTCCAACATTATCATCTGAAATAAAATAGTTGGTTAAAATCATACATTAGTAATAATCATTATTCACTTGCATGTGATATTTGGAATAATATACGATGACGCATTATGATAGTTTTGATGTTAAAACTTATGATTAGTAACACAAAGTTCACCTCAATGTGGACCATATAGATAAGTGGTTTGTGAAATGTTGTCTAGTTCTTTTAATGTCATCTAGAAGCTTTTTTTTTACTAATTTTGCTATATTATTCAACATTTTAGATATTTTTGTATGATTGTTAAAATTTAGATCTTTTTTTAAAATATTTTTCTAACATGAATCACTTTTATTTTTTATCCATTGTTATAAAAGAGGCTATAGTCGGAGATGACATCAAATCTGTTGATATTAAACCTTTGGTCATAACTCCTCTTTATAATCCTATACACCCAACATCTACTTGAGCTAATTTTTCTAATATCATAAAAAATCAAATGTAATGCATTATGCATTTTCATTATCTTACTATGTGTTGAATAAAAAATGATAAAATAAAAGTATCTAATGCTATCTATATAATTGATATTATAAGATGTCAATTTGAAGAAATAATTTCTCAAATGAATTTCTAAATATCAACTTTGGGTAATTATGGATTGTCCATAGTCATGCAAGTAATATTATATCAAAAAATACTGCTTTTCTATTTCTAGAAATAGAAACATTCAAGTTTCTAAGAAAAAAAAAATTTGACATCACTATTACTACATGAAATCAAGTTATATAATTATATTACTGAACATTTTTAACAAGATGGATATTTTTATCGATATTATTCAATTATATAGTTTATTATTGTGAATGTGCAATTCTTATAATATGGGTAGATTTTTAATTTCCTCTACAAATACAAACCAATGTATATAACACTCACTCTATTATAGTACAATTAGCTTATAGGTTTTGAGTGGTGGAACTCTATAAATAGAGATGTAACTGCTTCTTTTTCGTAATCTATGAAAAATACTATTTTTGTCTTTTGACAAACCCTAGGAGGCTGATCCCCTCGAAGCGATCAAGGAGGGCCGATCCCCTCGAAGCGATCAAGGAGGCCGATCCCCTTGAAGCGATCAAGGAGGCCGATCCCCTTGAAGTGATCATCCCCTTTCTCTTCTTATTTTTTACGATAAGACTTTAGGATCTTATCATTTGGTATCAGAGCCTAGATAAGACTTTAGGGTCTTATCATTTGGTATCAGAGCCTATGATAAGACTTTAGGGTCTTATCAAACTCTTTCTCTCTCAACCCGAATGACCCTAGCTTGAGATTTGTCTAAGCAAGAATACATGGGATATTCCTCTCATGATGCTGAGAGTGGATGATCCTCTATTGATACTCAATAGCCCTCGTAAGGTCGACTACCACTCCCAAGGATCAATTGTACTAGATCTGGGACAACCAAACCTATAAGTCTGGTGTCAAAGATTGGAGCACTCATACAGGATATCCTTGGTTTCTTAAGTCTAAGGACGAGATATACCAGTAGGACTACGGAATCGTTGTCTGACAATAATGCATCATCAACTATCCAGCATTCCGTAAGCGGATCAATCAGTGAACTCATTCTCCAATGAGCACCTATACTGTATCCCTAGTGTCCCTACATGAGCAGCTATGAGACTCACTGCATCATTCATATGGACGAGTATACAGCACACCAGTCTGTCTGGTTATCATGATGTCCCTCTTGAGTAACCTATGATCAGGATTATTTAGGATATGTGTTTAAAGGTGAATCGATCTCATTTTTGTGATCTCATCACGATCCGATTCTCATTGCACAAATCCATGGACATCACAATATATATATGCATATTTACAATAGTTATAAAGTGATATATGCCAAAATATAATAAGTTAAAAGATTCTGTATCAAGTCACACGAGCCATCACTCACGTGATTGGTTTGTTGGGCACCTATGACTAGCATCCCATCTATGTTTTGTTTCATAATATTTTTTTTTCCACTTAGGCATTCAACCTATACCATTGGATTATATGCTACATGTAAATAGGACTGTTTGGGATTCTTTGATAACAAACTTGATATGGTCATCTTGCTAATTTCTATTGGAGACTCGAACTTTTGCTGATTTAGTTATCCTAGAGATTTGGAGTTTTGATATTATACTTGGTATGGATTAACTATCTTCCTATCATACTAGTATAGATTATTATACAAAATGATCACTTTTTACATACTAGACCATCCCATCTTTTATTTTAAGAGTATTGGGTATGATTTACCTCATTGCTTGATGTATCCTAGGATGACTTGCCCGGATTACCTCCAAGTAGAGAGGGTAAATTTACTTTTGATTTGATCATTGGGACAATCCTAATATCTAAGCCTCTATATATAATGACACCATTTGAGTCAGTGAAATTGAAAAAAGCAACTACAAGGACTATTAGATAAAGGTTTTATTTGGCTTAGTGTTTCATCATGAGGTGCTCTGGTGTTAGTTAAGAAGAAGGATGAAACATTGAGGCTTTACATTAATTGTAGACAATTGAATCATTTGACCATAAAAAAATAAGTATCTTCTACCCAGAAGTGATGACTTGTTTGATCAATTGAATGATGTATAAGTACTTTCCAAGATTGATGGGAGGTTGGGTTACCATCTATTAAAGATCAAAGAGGAGGATATTTCAATCACTCTTGGATGAATGTGTAATTATATTATATTGATGAAACTATTTGGGATATAGAGGTGGAAATGAATAAAACGTATTCTAATCTTTTTATGGATTGAAGTATAACCAATTTAGAGGACAAACTTTTTTTTTTAAGGAGGGGAGAGTGTAATATCCTTCATTTATGAAATTCATGTAAGGAACTATTTGTAAATCGGATGAGCTATATGTAAATATAAAAATTTCAAAGACTAAACTATTAAATTATAAAAAAAGAAAAAAAAAGGGAAAGGGTTGTGGTTTTATCCCACCGCCTCCCACGCATAGGAAATAGAAAGAGAAACTATGGGGCATTGAGGAGAAGAAGAAAAACAGGGAGAAGAGCAAAAGAGATGAAGAAGGAGGAGAAGAGAGGGAAGAGGGAGAGGAGAGAGAGGTAGTTGCAGCAGCAACTAGGGCTGCAGCACTTTTGTTTCCTGTAGGAGAAAATAGAGGAGCGGAGGTGGTATCAGAGCATGGTTTGAGGATCACTGAAATATTTGATATGTTTGATGTGTAAAATATATTGAGATCTAGCAAACTGTAGTGACTGGTGAAAATTTTTTTGATGTTTTTTAAGAATCTAGGTTGACGAGGATATCTGGTTCTCCTACTTCATCTGGTTTTGATTAATTAAGTGGGATGAAAGGGTTGATCGAGGATATCAAATCAGAGTGGCGCAGCAGAATCTTGGTGAATCTAATACATTGGTGGCAGAATAGTGGTAGAATAATGGATAATGTGAATGGAGAAGATATTTGATGTACAAAATTGTTCTGATGATCAAATAATTTTTAGAGATTAGTGGCAAGAATGACAAGGACAAGTTTATCAATAAAAATATGATTGAAAATAAATCAGAAAGTAATAACAAGAGGGTCAAGATATTTAGATTTGAAAAGGGAAGCCACCACAAAAGACTCATTCATGTGTAAATGCGAGTTAAATTATGAAACAAGTTTGTATTTGTGGGTAACTAAAGCCTATTTTTCTTTTGGAAAGTTGAATCATAAAATAAAAGACTACCCTTTGAACAAGAAGAAATAGTCACTGCCTCTTAAATCATCAGCCCATGTCAGAGTGTATGTTATTACTGAATATGATTCTAAAGCTTTTGAATCAGTGGTCAAAGGTATCATTCATGTTTCTGATATAATACAAAATTTTGTTTGACCATGGTTCCCATCTATGTTTTATTTCATAATATTTTTCTTTCCACTTAGGCATTCAACCTATACCATTGGATTATATGCTACATGTAAATATGACTCTTTGGGATTCTTTGATAACAAACTTGATCTGGTCATCTTGTCTAATTTCTATTGGAGACTCGAACTTTTGCTGATTTGGTTATCCTAGAGATTTGGAGTTTTGGTATTATACTTGGTATGGATTGACTATCTTCCTATTATACTAGTATAGATTGTTATACAAAATGATCAATTTTTGCATACTAGACCATCCCATCTTTTATTTTAAAAGTACTGGGTATGATTTACCTCATTGCTTGATGTATCCTAGGATGACCTGCCCAGATTACCTCCAGATAGAGAGGGTAAATTTACTTTTGATTTGGTCATTAGGACAATCCCAATATCTAAGCCTCTATATATAATGACACCATTTGAGTGAGTGGAATTGAAAAAGGCAACTACAAGGACTATTAGATAAGGGTTTTATTTGGCCTAGTGTTTATCATGGGGTGCTCCAATGTCAGTTAAGAAGAAGGATGAATTATTGAGGCTTTACATTAATTGTAGACAATTGAATCAGGTGACCATAAAAATATAAATATCCTCTACCCAGAAGTGATGACTTATTTGATCAATTGAATGGTGCATAAGTAATTTCCAAGATTGATCGGAGGTCGGGTTACCATCTATTAAAGATTCAGAAGGAGGATATTTCAATTACTCTTGGATGATTGTGTGTATTCTATTGATGAAACTATTTGGGAGCTAGAGGTGAAAATAAATAAAATGTATCATCATCTTTTCATGAATTGAGGTATAACCAATTTAGAGGACTAAATTTTTTTTTGAGAGGAGAGTGTAATATCCTTCATTTCTGAAATTCATGTAAGGACCTATTTGTAAATCGGATGAGCTATATGTAAATATAGAAATTTGAAGGACTAAATTGTTAAGTTATAAAAAAAGAAAAAAAAAGGGAAACGGTGACGGTTTTATCCCACGGCCTCCCACGCATGGGAAATAGAGAGAGAAGCTATGGGGCATTGAGGAGAAGAAGAAGAACACGGAGAAGAGAAAAAGAGAATAAGGAGGAGAAGAGAGGGAAGAGGGAGAGGAGAGAGAGGTAGTTGTAGCATCTAGGGCTGTAGCACCTCTGTTTCCTGTAGGGTAAAACTGAGGAGCAGAGGTGTAGGGCTTCAAGGAGGAGGAGGAGGAGAAGAAGAAGAAGAAGAAGAAGAAGAAGAGGAGGAGGTGGCTGCAGCACCTCTATTTCCCGTAGGAGGAAACAGAAGAGAGTAGGTGCTGTGCGTCAGGGAGGAAAAGGGAAGAAGAGGAGGATAAGATAAGAAGAGAAGAAGAGGAGAAGAAGAGAAGGGAAAAAAGTAGGGGCTGGGGATATGGCTACGGCGGTGGCAGCTGCAGCTGGAAGAGAAGAAGGAGAAGAAGAAAAGAAGGTGTGGAAGAAGAGAGGAAGGGAAGTTGTGGCTGCAGCTATGGCAGCTATGGCTGGGAAAGAAGAAGAGGAAGGAAGAAGGGAAGGAGAAGAAGAAAAGAAGGGAAAGAAGAAAGGGCTGCGGTTGTGGCGCTGGTAGTTGCGGCCATTGCTGCAGCTATGACTGCGGCAGTTACAATTGGGAAAGAAGAGAAGGAAAGGAAGAAGAAGAGAGGGAAGAAGAAGAAGAGGCGAAGGTGGCTGCGGCGGCGGTAGCGGCATGGCTACGGCAATTGCGGCAGTGGCGGTGGTTGCAACAACTGTGTTTGGGAAAGAAAAAAAAGGAATGAGAGTAAGGGAGAGTAGGTGACTGTGCCTCTATATACTGCATGAGCTGCAGTTGTGGAGGAAGAAAGAAGACAAATGTAAAAAATGAAACAAGGAGAGGACACAGAGGAAAAGTAGAAGAGGGATTTGGGCTTATACCTTCGGATCTTTGGGTCAAAACATTCGAAAGGCAATTATTCCGATCCTTCTTATTGCAAGTGTTCTGATCTTTCCTATTGCAAGTGTTCTGATCTTTCCTATTACAAGTGTCCTAAACCTTTTTTTTTTGTAAGTGTCCTGATCTTTTCTCCTGCAGTGTTATCTTTCCTATTGCAACTATTCTGATCCTTCCTATTACAAGTGTTATCTTTCCTATTGTAAGTGTCCCGATCTTTTCTCCTACAAGTGTTATCTTTCCTATTGCAAGTGTTACGATCCTTCCTATTACAAGTGTAATCTTTCTTATTGCAAGTGTTATCTTTCCTATTATAAGTGTTTTGATCCTTCCTATTGTAAGTGTTATGATCTTTCCAATTGCAAGTGTCCTAAACCTTTTCTTCTGCAAGTGTTTCGATCTTTCCTATTGCAAGTGTTATGATCTTTCTAATCGTAAGTGTTCTGATCTTTCCTATTGCAAGTGTTCTGATATTTCTTATTATAAGTGTCTTGGTCCTTCTTTATTACGATTTTATCTCTCTATTTGTTTTGAATATGAGAAACTTTGAATTGTTCTAGCCTTACATTTGATACATCTCTTGTTTAGACGTAACAATTTGAATCTGGAAAACTTATGACATTCTAACCCTTCCAACTTGTTTTACTATAAATTCCTGCATAGATTTCAAATTTCAATAAAACTTATTTGATCATAATATAGACTCATAAATCTTTCTTTTGATAGCTTATTTAACAGATTTGGAGTAAGTTTGCCTGCCCAAACTTATGTTTCAGTTGACCCTTTGGGTTTTACAAAACAGAGATCGTAACTTCTGACCTTTCGATACTAAACTACCTATAAGCCCATGTTGGAAACTCTGATTTATTCAAAGCTTATTTTTTTGGAAACAAGAGTTGAGATCTTTCTTTTGATATATGGATTGAAAGATTTGGAGTCCAAATACCTACTCAGTTATCTGTTAAATCCGACCTTATGAATTCTACCAAATAGAGATTTTATTCTCTGACCTTTGTTTACCAAGTTATTTGTAACTCTCTGTTGGAAAGTTCAATTCATATGAAGCTTATTTTATTTGAAAGTAGATTGAAATATCTTTCCAATGATATATATCTTGAATAAATTAGAGTATAATTGATAGTTTGATTCATTTGTTCAATGTGCCTCTCAAATTCTGCCAGAAATCAAGCTTTGGTCGATTTCGGCTGTTCTTGTTCTATTCCTTTTGGAAATTAATTTCCTCTAGCATTCTTTCTTCAATTGAGCTTTATATTACTGCTTTGAATTTTTATATGCTCTTATCCTTAAATTATTTATATTCTTGAAACCTATTGTGTAAAGTTTATGTTGTATCGCATTGTTTCGTATAGGCACATATATGTTTCATTGTTTCGCCTGTGCTTCCGATATGTGCCAAAATTCTTATATACTCTTACCTTTATTTCCTTTCAGATTTGAATGCATTTGTGAATGATTATGTTTGTATCATATTGACTCATAAAGGCACATGTACATTTCGTTGTTCTACATATGCTTCCGATATGTACCAAAATCCTTATATAATCTTGCCTTTATTTCCTTTCAAATTTGAATGCATTTGTGAAAGATTATGTTTGTATCGTATTGACTCATAAAGGCACATGTATGTTTTATTGTTCCGTATGTGCTTCTGATATATGCTAATTTTATTATTCACACTATCCTTTTATACTATGGTGTTTGTGGGATACTGTGAACCTTTGCCAGAAATAGTAAAGGGAGTTATGCATAGAGCCTGCATTGCTTTGTCGACCCCCACTGACTTCACCCAGACGTGGGTGGATGGAGCTCCCTAACGTGGGAGACTTCTGTCTGGTGGTCATTCAGAAATGGATGAATCACATTATGTCTGTGGTCCCACTACACCTTCTGTATGTTTGATATGATATCGAGAGCTTTAGTTATGTGTTTCTATACATGCTTTAGATAAGATTGATATGAATGCAATGTCAAATACGATGTTTGAGCTTCTGTTTTATATTTATTCTTTGATATGCTCCGAAATGGTTCATATGCCATTAATTTGCTCTGAAATATTTCATATGCCAGTGATATGCTCCGAAATATTTCATTTATCATTAATATACTCCGAAACATTTCATACACTATTGATAAGCTCTGAAAAGTTTCATTTGTTATTAATATGCTTTGAAACATTTTATTTGCCATTGATATGCTTTAAAATATTCCATATGCCGTTGATATGTTCCGGAACATTTTATACGCTATTGATATACTCCAATTACTCTATGCTCTATTTATTATGAACCAATTATGTTTTGAATGAAATGACATTTACGAATTTGTATCTAATGAGATGGTATCATTGAATCTCTTTTATTTTGCCTTACATTATGATACCTTGTTTGTTTAAAATTGTCCCTTTTCGTTTTGGATATGTTTTGTTAGTTGCTGAGCTTTTCTTAGCTCACTCTATTGCTATATAAATCTTTCAAGTCAGCTTGTCACTTACTGAGATGTTTATATTGGGCTGAGATAGTGGAGAGCTATTTAGAATTATGAGAAAGTATTGTTGGTGGTTATGTTATTGTTGTATAAGCATGTTTTGTATGTAATGAAAACATTGTTGAAAGGTTTGAATTGATATATCGTGTAAAAGTTTTAAAAGATCTCTCTCATTTGGACTCTCGAAATATTAAGTTTAGTTTACGATGATATGAACTTATGATATATGGTTGGAGTTCTGATTGTATAAATTGTTTAGCTTGTGGATTTATAAATGTTGTTCATGTTTGTTGAGTTGGCTTGGGATGTCATAAATATAAATTATCGAGTGATGTGATATCTGATTATAAACTGCTTAGGTTTTATAAATGTGAATATGACTGAATATTTCTTAGTGTCCTCAAATGTTAGCTTGGATCCTGGATTGATTTATGATAAAATTTTAATATTATCAGTTCGGGGGGCATGACAGGCTCTAGTGGGGGGTAGCCAAGTTGGAACACTTCGGGAAGCATCTTGCGGATCTGAGTGGTAGGCTTTCAAGCTGTTGGTGTGAAAAATATTATGAATTTTGAGCCACGCCGGTAGCTACAACCTGTAGGAGACGTTACCCACCCTACTGATAATTGGGAAGGGCCCTTTATACTTGCGCACCAATCCTTTGTGTAATTTGTTCCTAAAGAATTGAAATGATGCTGGTTGTAGCTTCACCAACACCAAATCGCTGACTTTGAACTCTTGTGGTCACTTTCCCAAGTCGACCCACTTCTTCATCTTTTTGGCTACCTTCTCCAAGTAAGCCCACACAATATTGGCATTATGGTACCATTCCTTTGTAAAGTAATTTGCTAACGGACTACTCCTAGTGTATCCGATAGTTAAGGTACTATTAGGATCGAGAGCACTAAGAGGGGGGGGGTGAATTAGTGCAGCGGAAATCTTTCAGCGATTAAAAATGAAAGCTGCGTTCGTTCGATAAAAACTATTTTGATGCAAAAGCCAATTCTAAGATTACTTATGATTAAGTGCAGTTTATGTCTAAACACAGTTTGTGTCTAAGCGCAATTTATGCAGTTTGCAGTTTGCGTCTAAATGCAGATTGCGTCTAAGCGCAGTTTGCATCTAAGCGCAGTTTGCGTCTAAGCTCAGATTGCGTTTAAGCGCAGTTTGCGTCTAAGCGCAGTTTACGTCTAAACTCAGATTGTGTCTAAGCGCAGTTTGCGTCTAAATGTAATTTTACTTCTAAACACAGTTTTACGTCTAAACGTAGTTTTACATCTAAACGCAGTTTGCGTCTAAACGCAGTTTTACGTCAAAACGTAGTTTTACGTCTAAACGCAGTTTGCGTCTAAACGCAGTTTTACGTCTAAACGTAGTTTTACGTTTAAAAGTAGTTTACGTCTAAAACACAGTTTGCGCAGTTTACGTCTAAACGCAGTTTTAAAGGGATCTGAACTTATAAACTTCGTTCATAAAAGCGCAGAAGACAGTTTTGCAGAATCAAAATGTAAACATCAACTGTAATGTATGAAAACACCGATTTACGTCTGAATGCAGATTCGGAAAGATCAGCACTTAGAAACTTGTTCGTAAACGCGTAGAGAGCAGTAGCTATGTAGGAGGTTTGCAGCAATGATAAAGTGCTCAAAATAAACGCAAACCAGAGATTTAGAGTGGTTCGGTCAGTCTTGACCTACTCCACTTTTGGCTTCCTCCACTGACAAGGTCACCGACGTCAACTAGAAGCCTTCCTTCAATAGGCGAAGGCCAACTACCCTCTTACAGATTCACTCCTTTTGACGGGCTTAGGAGACAACCCTTACAGAAGTTTTCTCTCCTCTCTTTACAACTCAAACTTGAAGAATAGAAAGAGGAGAACTAGCAGTTTTGAGCTCTAAGAAACATAGAAAGATAGCAAGATTTCGAGTGTGTGTTCTATGCTTTCAGTGCTGAATGGGTGGGGTATTTATAGGCCCCAACCCAGTTCAAATTTGGAGCTCAAAACGATCAAATCCCGGAATTCCGGGATCAGGCGGTTGCACCTCCTGACTGGAGAGGTTGCACCGCCTGGCAGAGCTCGAAGATTGAGCCCAGGCGGTGCCACCTCTTGACTGAGGCGGTTGCACCTCTCTGCCAGAGCTCGAAGACCGAGCTCAGGCGATGCCACCTCTCTGTCAGGGAGGTTGCACCGCCCAGTCTAGCTCGAAGACTGAGCTCAGGCGTTGCCACCTCTCTGTCAGGGAGGTTGCACCGCCCAGTCTAGCTCGAAGACTGAGCTCAGGCGGTGCCACCTCCTGGCTGGGGAGGTTGCACCGCCCAGTCTCGCTGGGAGGCTTAGCCCAGGCGGTGCCACCTCCTGGCCTAGGCGGTTGCACCTCCTGGTGCAATCAGTGTCCGAATGGTTAGCTCCATTCGGCCCAATTTTAGTCCTTCAGGGGCCCAATTGCCCCAAGATTAAGCTAATGGGATCACCTCCCATTTTCCAACTTAATCAATGTGCTAACTACAATTAAATCTAAGACAATTTCTGCAGCTTTGCTTCGGTGCATCAATTGCTTCTTCCGGCGAGTTTCCGACGAACTTCCGTCAATCATCCGATGAACCCTCGGTGATGCTCCTGCGGACTTCCGGCAAACTCCTGGACTTTGCGACGATCCACTTGGCGAGTTCCAACGAGCTTCACTTGGCAAGCTTCTGGACTTCTCGGATCTGTTCTCGCAGAACCTCCGACGATAGTCCGAACTTCTGTCGAACTCTCGAACTCCCAACGTGATCATGAACTTGACTCCGGCGCAACTCCTGCTGCTTGTCTAACTTTCATCGTAGTTAATTCTGCACACTCAAAACAAAAACTTCGATCGAGACAATTAATCCTAAGCAATTAACCAAGTTGTCCGGCATGTCATTGGTCCCTCGACACTTCGTCCGATTCTTCGGCGCATCGTCCTTTCCTGCAGCCTATTGCCCAATCGGCCAGTTGACTCCGCAACTCCGATATCCTTGGCACAATACCCGCTCTTCTTGGCCTGATGCCCGAGTCCACGGCCCGAAGCCTTCTGTCGATACGTCGACTGATCCACCGGCCCGACGTCCAATCTTCTGACATGTTCCTCCGGCATAACATTATGTTCTTGCTTTAATTGTCTCATCCTGATCGAAGCACCCTGCGTCACTCAAGTCGCAGATTAAATCATAAACATATATCAAGTAGTTTCATCATCAAAATACAAGATTCAACAATCTCCCCCTTTTTGATGATGACAACCACTTGATGACGGAGTTAAACTTAACTCCCGGAGTTTAAACAAACTCCCCCTATCAATATGCCATATTGATAGAACCTTGAATTCAAACTGAATTCAAGTCATTGCAATATTCATCATGAATACTTGCAACACGTCAACATGAACATATGCATAAACTTATGCATCACATGTCATGTCATCAACATACTTTCATCAACATACTTCTCCCCCTTTGTCATCAACAAAAAGGAGAAGTATCATAATCAAGTGTTTGTGATATTGGTTCAACTCATTGCATGAAAAACATAATATCAAGTTTTATCATCATGCAATTTTGCTAGAAAATATAGCAAGTGTTGAATCATGCTTAGAATATTGAAGCTATCAAGTTTTAGATATGCAAGTTTTATAGCATACAAGATAGCACTTGGTATGAAAATTAGAGATGTTCAAGATAGCAAGTTCTACATCATGCAAGCTAGCAAATTAGAGATGTTCAAGAAGGCAACTCTTGCTTCTTGAAATATGAAAATTTTGTCGACTTTGCTAGATGCGCAAGTTAGCATGTTTTGCTTCTTGAAATAGGCAAGATAGCACCTTTGTTCTTTTTGTTTCTTAAGATGTTCAAGATAGCAATTTCTTCTCTTTTGAGAAGTGAAAATTTGCTTTCTTCTTGAATTGTGCATGCAAGTTATCTCCTCCTTAGTCATTGTCAAAAAGAAGGGAAAACCTTTTCTGTCAATTTCTAAATCATGACAAAGGTGAGTAATCATTCTTATTTCAAAATTCCATAATTGAGATAAACCTTGAATTCAAATCAAGGCAATTTTAATCAAGGTTCATATCATATGCAATACATTACGTAGAAAGCATAAGTATTGCATGCATCATTTTAGCAACAAATCGTAGCATTTCATCACATGGTAAGATATCATCAAGTAGAATTACGATGCAAGTTCTTGATATCTTATCATGATGAAAATTCAAATATGGCACTTATAGTATCAATTCATATATTTCTCCCCCTTTATCATCAACAAAAGGAGAAGTAGCTCTAGCTATTTTAAAATATATGTAAGTTTTTATAACATGAAGCTATATTTTCATTACAACAAATAAGCACAAAAGCATAGCAAGATTCTTAGGTTCAATCATGGCAATTCAACACTTGCTTCATGTGCAAGATTGCACTTGCTTTTCTAACTAGCAAAAGCTTTCTCCCCTTTGTTTTTGTCGAAAAGAAGGGAGAAATCAATGGCCAAAAATTTTTTAATTATTATACAGGCCATATTACAAAATCTTGTCATGATATCAAGAAAGTTCAAGAAGGACATGATCCATTCAACAAATCCTTTTAATAGGGCAAAGGAATTATATAACCAAGAATCATGATTAAAATATTTCAATATCATAGATCAAGTCATGATTCGTGATTCATCATAAAGCAAATTAATTTTCAGTCATCACATAAGGCATTTAAAGAATTTTTGAAACATAGAAGAAGGATTAATTTAAGCATGTAATGTTTCAATCAAAATCAAGTCATGAATACCAATACTTTCATATTGTGAGTATCAATTCATGAATACCAAAAGATATTATTTGTGATTTCAATTTTGCAAGATCATGATTATGATTTAGACATAACTTATTCAAATCAAATCGTCTACTTGAAACTCATAATCAAGTCATTAAAATTAATTTCAAAATTCACAAAATATCATGAAATCAAAAGACAAGTTGCATTTTATTTGAAGAACTCCTTTTTGATAAATGTAGGGAGCATAATGAACGATCTTGATTTATAAAGAGCTTCATGTTATAATTATCAAGATCATGATTTTAATAATTATTCTCTTTAGCAAAGAATCACAAAAGCATTTTATTTTTGCATAAGAAATCTCATTGTATTATGATTTATAAATTCTTTTTCTGCACATGAATCATAGGAGATATGTATGTGAAACAAATCTTTGCAAGCAAAGACACTATCATTCATATTTCAAGATGGAATTTATAAGCAGGAATCATTTCATCAAATCCATTTTAGAAAAATATTTTTCAAAAGTGTATGAGAAAATCCAATTGTTAGGATACCAATTGTTAAGTGAATCCGAAAATGAAATTAGTACTTTCATGCATTCGGATAAGATTTTGCTATAGATTTTCAAGTTCAATTATGAAGATAAAACATGCTCATGATCATAAAAATTTATGTATCCAAAACATATAATTTCCAACATGTTATAGTGTAAAATCATCATGGCAATTAAGTGTTTTGAACATTGAATCAAGAATGTCCGAAAAATAATCTTAACACGTTCATGCATTCGAGCACATTTTTGTCATAGTTTTTTCAAATATACTCATGAGAATAACACATGCTTATCATCGGCTTAAAATCTCATGCATAAAATTGTTAATCAAAATATTTAATTTCATCATTATGCATTTCTTCAAACCAAACATGATCTTTAATCAAAATCGAGAAATAACAATGGAAATCAACGTAATACACATTATTACTTCTTAACCATGATTTCATATTTTCAATCAAGATCATTTTATTTGTTTATCATAAAATATGCAATATTATCATTTTCGAAATTACTTAGTATGATCATAATATATATATATTTTTTTTTAACATGTAATTTTTAAGAAAGTTAATTCTAAACTAAAAGAGAAAAATACATCATGAAAGCATCAAGTAATTTCAAAATAAATTAAAGGCATTTTGATTACCTCAGCGTCGAAAGGCGTAAAGGCGTAGTTTGCCACCTTACCTTTGTTGATTTTCTCTTCATCTTCAGAGGAGCTCGATTCATCCTAATTTTTGTTCTTCTTCTTGCGTTCAAAGCAAGTAGTTCCGTTCTTTTTACTTTTTAATTTTTGTTTCATTTGTAGTTTAAGTTCACCATCACTTGAGCTTATGCTCGAGTGGTCTTCAAATGTTCTATGTCTCAAATCCTTCCTGTTCTTTGGAAGGTGGTTCTCAAGTTCTTCACGTGCATTGCACGTCATTTCATATGTGATCAATGAACCAATTAGTTCTTCAAGTGGAAATTGGTTCAAGTTTTTCGATTCTTGAATAGCAGTTACTTTTGAATCCCAAGTTTTAGAAAGTGAGTGCAAAACTTTGTTAACGAGTTCAAAATCCGAAAAGCTTTTACCAAGTGATTTTAAACCATTGACGACATCCGTAAAACGGGTGTACATGTCAACAACGATTTCGCTTGGTTTCATATGAAAAAGCTCGAAATCATGCAGTAAAATATTAACTTTCGAGTCTTTGACTCTACTAGTTCCCTCGTGCGTGATTTCAAGAGCGCGCCAAATATCGAAAGCTGTTTCGCACAAAGAAACCCGATTGAACTCATTTTTGTCCAAAGCGCAAAATAAGGCATTCATAGCCTTTGCGTTTAAAGAAAAATACTTCTTCTCTAAATCCGACCATTCGTTCATCGGTTTAGAGGGAAGTTGAAAACCGTTTTCAACGATATTCCATAAATCTAGATTTAGAGAAATCAAGAAAACTCTCATTCGAGTTTTCCAATAAGTATCGTCCAATCCGTTAAAGAACGGTGGACGAAAGACCGAAAAGCCCTCTTGAAGAGCCATTTCTCTTGGGTGTAAATCTGAAATGAGAAATACCCCGCTCTGATACCAATTGTTAGGATCGAGAGCACTAAGAGGGGGGGGGGTGAATTAGTGCAGCGGAAATCTTTCAGCGATTAAAAACGAAAGCTGCGTTCGTTCGATAAAAACTATTTTGATGCAAAAGCCAATTCTAAGATTACTTATGATTAAGTGCAGTTTATGTCTAAACACAGTTTGCGTCTAAGCGCAATTTATGCAGTTTGCAGTTTGCGTCTAAATGCAGATTGCGTCTAAGCGTAGTTTGCATCTAAGCGCAGTTTGCGTCTAAGCTCAAATTGCGTTTAAGCGCAGTTTGCGTCTAAGCGCAGTTTACGTCTAAACTCAGATTGCGTCTAAGCGCAGTTTGCGTCTAAATGTAATTTTACGTCTAAACACAGTTTTACGTCTAAACGTAGTTTTACGTCTAAACGCAGTTTGCGTCTAAACGTAGTTTTACGTCTAAACGTAGTTTTACGTCTAAACGCAGTTTGCGTCTAAACGCAGTTTTACGTCTAAACGTAGTTTTACGTTTAAAAGTAGTTTACATCTAAAACACAGTTTTACGTCTAAACACAGTTTGCATAGTTTACGTCTAAACGCAGTTTTAAAGGGATCTGAACTTATAAACTTCGTTCGTAAAAGCGCAGAAGACAGTTTTGCAGAATCAAAACGTAAACATAAACTGTAATGTATGAAAACACCGATTTACGTCTAAATGCAAATTCGGAAAGATCAGCACTTAGAAACTTGTTCGTAAACGCGCAGAGAGCAGTAGCTATGTAGGAGGTTTGCAGTAATGATAAAGTGCTCAAAATAAACGCAAACCAGAGATTTAGAGTGGTTCGGTCAGTCTTGACCTACTCCACTTTTGGCTTCCTCCACCGACGAGGTCACCGACGTCAACTAGAAGCCTTCCTTCAATAGGCGAAGGCCAACTACCCTCTTACAGATTCACTCCTTTTGACGGGCTTAGGAGACAACCCTTACAGAAGTTTTCTCTCCTCTCTTTACAACTCAAACTTGAAGAATAGAAAGAGGAGAACTAGCAGTTTTGAGCTCTACGAAACACAGAAAGATAGCAAGATTTCAAGTGTGTGTTCTATGCTTTCAGTGCTGAATGGGTGGGGTATTTATAGGCCCCAACCCAGTTCAAATTTGGAGCTCAAAACGATCAAATCTCGGAATTCCGGGGTCAGGCGGTTGCACCTCCTGACTGGAGAGGTTGCACCGCCTGGCAGAGCTCGAAGACTGAGCCCAGGCGGTGCCACCTCTTGACTGAGGCGGTTGCACCTCTCTGCTAGAGCTCGAAGACCGAGCTCAGGCGGTGCCACCTCTCTGTCAAGGAGGTTGCACCGCCCAGTCTAGCTCGAAGACTGAGCTTAGGCGGTGCCACCTCCTGGCTGGGGAGGTTGCACCGCCCAGTCTCGCTGGGAGGCTTAGCCCAGGCGGTGCCACCTCCTGGCCTAGGCGGTTGCACCTCCTGGTGTAATCAGGGTCCGAATGGTTAGCTCCATTCGGCCCAATTTCAGTCCTTTAGGGGCCCAATTGCCCCAAGATTAAGCTAATGGGATCACCTCCCATTTTCCAACTTAATCAACGTGCTAACTACAATTAAATCTAAGACAATTTCTGCAGCTTTGCTTCGGTGCGTCAATCGCTTCTTCCGGCGAGTTTCCGACGAACTTCCGTCGATCATCCGATGAACCCTCGGTGATGCTCCTGCGGACTTCCGGCAAACTCCTGGACTTTGCGACGATCCACTTGGCGAGTTCCAACGAGCTTCGCTTGGCAAGCTTCTGGACTTCTCGGATTTGTTCTCGCAGAACCTCCGACGACCGTCCGAACTTCCGTCGAACTCTCGAACTCCCAACGTGATCATGAACTTGACTCCGGCGCAACTCCTGCTGCTTGTCTAACTTTCATCGTAGTTAATCCTGCACACTCAAAACAAAAACTTTGATCGAGACAATTAATCCTAAGCAATTAACCAAGTTGTCCGGCATGTCATTGGTCCCTCGACGCTTCGTCCGATTCTTCGGCACATCGTCCTTTCCTGCAGCCTATTGCCCAATCGGCCAGTTGACTCCGCAACTCCGATATCCTTGGCACAATACCCGCTCTTCTTGGCCCGATGCCCGAGTCCACGGCCCGAAGCCTTCTGTCGATACGTCGACTGATCCACCGGCCCGACGTCCAATCTTCTGACATGTTCCTCCGGCACAACATGATGTTCTTGCTTTAATTGTCTCATCCTGATCGAAGCATCCTGCATCACTGAAGACGCAGATTAAATCATAAACATATATCAAGTAGTTTCATCATCAAAATATGAGATTCAACAGGTACAAGGAGTCGACAGTTGTTGTCTTGTAAAGATCTCGAAGGGGCTCTTGTTGGATGCAGAGCTCTACTACAAATTGTAGGAGAATTGGACTATGTCCAATAGCTTCACCCAATCTCATTGGTTGGTAATCACATAGTGCCGAAGATATTACTCTAGGAGTGAGTTTATCCTTTTTGTTTGGCCATCTGTTTGGGGGTGGAGGCTCATGGAGAAGTATAACTTAGACCCCAATAATTTGAATAGCTCGGTCCAGAATCGTCCCAAGAATCGAGCGTCTCGATCACTGATAATATTATGCAGGACTCCCCAATACTTCACCAAAATTTTCATCATTAGCTTGGCTGCCTCCTCTACTATATAGTGTAGGGGCACAACAATAAAAGTTGCAAACTTTGAAAATCGATCAACCACTACGAGTATCAATCCTAGTCCCCTTACTATCGGCAAGCTTGATATGAAGTCCAAGGAAATGCTCTCCCACGGCCTTTCTGGAATGGGCAATGGTTCTGAAAGTCCCATCGGCTTCCGTTGATCCAACTTGTTTTGTTGGCAAGTGAGGCACATTCGAATATATTCCTCCACATTAGTCCCTATCTTTGGCCAATAGAAGGCCCTCTCCACGAGAGTCAAGTTTCTATGAATGCTCGGCAGCCCAAAGGGAATCATGACACTCTCTTAAGAGTTCATGCCTCAAATTGGTCACTCGAGGAACATAAATCGTATTCCCTTTTGTGTAAACGAGTCTCTCCTGGACCCAAAATCGTCATGCCTTGCCTTCTTCGATGAGTTGCATCAAGGTTACCACCTGTGGATCACTATACAGTCCATCCCTGATCCAGGAAAGGAAGTTGGAGTACAACTGACTTGCTTCGCCTCTGCCCTCCAACTGTATGGCGTTTACTCGCTCTACCTTTCGACTTAATGCATCGGCCACGACATTTGTTTTTCTGGGCTTGTACTCCATTGTCATATCAAACTCAGCCAGGAAGTCCTACCATCGTACTTGCTTTGGGGAGATCTTCTTTTGAGTTTAGAAATAGCTCAAAGCGATATTGTTTGTCCTCAGCACAAATCATGATCCAAGAAGGTAGTGTCGCCAAACTCGTAGATAGTAGACCACCACTGTCATCTCCTTCTCGTGCATCGGATATCGTCACTCAGTCTCGTTGAGTTTACGGTTCTCGTAGGGCACCGGATGACCCTCCTGCATGAGTACTCCCCCAATAGCGAAGTCTGAAGCATCTGTATGGACTTCGAAGGGCTCCCCATAGTTTAGCAATTTGAGCACTGATTCTTCTAACATAACAACCTTCAGATCTTGGAATGCAGCTTAACATTTGTCAAACCACCTCCAAGGCTGCTTCTTCTTCAGCAACTCCATCAGTGGAGTTGCATGCTTCGAATACCCCACTATGAAGCGTCGATAGTAGTTAACAAAACCAAGGAAGGATCTTAGCTCTGACACCTTCTGTAAAGTTTGCCATTCCACAATAGCTTGCACCTTTGATTGGTCTATCCGAATGGTCATCGCCAATTCGATACCCAAAGAATAAGATCTCTATTTGAGCAAAGTAGAACTTCTTCCTTTTCATGAACAAAGTATTTTCCCTGAGAACCTTGAAAATTGTCCAAAGGTGCTCGATATGCTCCTCGAGCGTTTGGTTGTAGACGACGATATCGTCCAAGTAGACAACCATGAACATATCCAAATACTCTTTGAATAGTTGGTTTATAAGACTGTAGAATATGGCCGGAGCATTGGTTAAGCCGAAAGGCATCACTAAGAACTCAAACGCTCCATACCTGGTCATGTAGGTAGTCTTCGCTTTGTCGCCTTCAGCAATGTGCACCTGCCAGTGCCTCAACCGAAGGTTAAGTTTAGAGAAATACTTGGCTTTGCCCAATTGATCGAACAAGTCTGTGCTGAGTGGGATGGGATACTTATTCTTCACTGTCACTTTATTGAGGGCTCGATAATCGACGTATAGTCAGAGGCTCCCATCTTGGTTCTTTTGGAAGAGAACTATAGCTCCAAATGGTGTTTTAGAACTGCGGATGAGACCACCACTTAGTAGTTCACCTAACTGTTTTCTAAGCTCTGCCAACTCTAGAGGGGGCATGCGGTAGAGTGGTCTCGCTGGAGGTTTCACTCTTGACTCCAGCTCAATATAATGATCTATGCCTTTGCACGGTGGTAGAGTCTTCGGCAACTCAAGTGGCATAATGTCCGTGAACTCCTTCAGGACGTTCGCCACCATAGTAGGTTCATGAATGGCCTTCTCGTCGAGTAGCTCTAACTTCATAGCAGCCATGAATGTTAATTCACCTTTTTGTACCCCTTTCTTCAGTTGTAATGCCAAAATCTATTGGGGTTCCATGGTTCCTCTCTAAGAGACGGGAACCACACAGGGGTCACTACCTCCCATCATACATAGGGAGTTTAGGAACGGTATCGGCACCAACTTTGCTGCATGCATAAACTCCATCCCAAGAATCACTTGGAAGTCGTCCAGTGGCACCGCCATCATGTTTGTGCTCCCGCTCCACATTCCGATCTTGATGGGAACTCTTTTTCCCAACATGGAGATTCGCTTGGCCTTCGAGTTCACTGCCTTCATTCGACTTGGGTTCTTCTCTAAGATCAGCCCAAGTCACTTTGCTTCTCGATCAATAATAAAGTTATGGGTAGTGCTCGTGTCCACCATTGTACGAGTTGTTTGGCCATTAAGCTTAATGTCCACATACATCAGCTCGCTATTTCCTGCTTTCAATGGCTTTGACTTCATGTTCTCCCCCACTTGACCCCGTAATGCATTTAACAAACACATTGCTCCCATTCGGGGACCTTGTGACTCCTCATCGTCACTACTAGATTTTGAATAGCTTGAACTGAGGGCGATGGCTTTGCCCTTGTCTGATTTGGGGGGATGGATGGAAGTTGTTAAAGCATTGAGTGTTTGTTTTTATGGGTATTCCCTCACTATGTGTGGCCCTCCGCACAAGAAGCATCCGCCAGTCTTCGGGGCCTTGTCTTTTGAGCTTGGCCCTTTGTGGGAACTCTTCTTCCTTTATTCGCCCCCGGGCTCCTTCCCTCGAGAATATTTTGGAGGGTAATTTCCTGAAGATTGTTTCCTTTTTCCTTGGTCCTCAAAGGTAACAAAGTCAGTGAGCCTTTCTACGATAGGAATTGCCCTGATCACATCGGTGACATTCCTTCGATGTAGTTCTTGTTGAGTCTAAGGCTTCAAACCATCAAGGAAGCTGAACAGCTTATCCTTTTCGGACATGTCCTGTATGTCCAGCACTAGTGCAGAAAATTACTTGATTTTTTGAAAGAAGATGCATCTAAGTTGCTAGTGGGAAGAGAGGTTTCATTCAATTTTAAAGCATCAAAATCAAAATCATCATCAAAATCATTTTTCTTAAATTTGAAAACCTCATTGAAAACAACATGAATAGATTCTTCTATAACTAAAGTTCTTTTATTAAATACACAAAATACTTTAAAAGTAGAAGAATATCTAAGAAAAATACATTTATCGAATTTTACATTAAATTTTTCTAAGGCATCTTTTTCGTTTAAAACAAAATATTTACAATCGAAAACTTTAAAATACGAAACATTGGGTTTTTTGTTAATCCATAACTCATAAGAAGTTTTGGAAAGTAATGGTCTTACTAGAACCCTATTCATGACATAGCATGCCATGTTAATGGCTTCGGCCCAAAAATATTTGGGTAGGCTATGTTCGTTTAACATGGTTCTTGCCATTTCTTGTAAACTCCAATTTTTTCTTTCAACTATTCCATATTGTTATGGGTTTCTTAGAGTAGTGAAATTATGGTTATACCCATTTGATTCACAAAAGTTTTAGAAATCATGGTTTTGAAACTCACCACCATGATCACTACGTATATATGAAATCATAAAGCTTTTATCATCTTGAACAAGTTAACAAAATTTCAAAAAATACTTAAAACAATCACTTTTGTGTGTCAAGAAGTATGTCCAAGTACATCTATTATAATCATCAATAATTACAAAGGCGTATTTGCTACCTCTTAGGTTTGTTATATCAATTATTTCAAATAAATCCATACGGATCAATTGCAATGGTCTACAGGTGCTTATTTGATTCTTTGACTTGAAATCACCTTTTATTTATTTTCCTAGTTGACTTGCATCACACACTTTGTCTTTGACAAACTTGATGCTAGGGATTCTTCTTACAAGTTCTCTAGATGAAATATAGAAGATTAGTTTCATACTAGCATGACCTAACATCTTATGCTAAAGCCAAGCATCATCGTTTAAAACCGAAAAGTAAGTTTCATTACAAAATTCATCAAGATCAATAGTATAGACATTGTTGGTCCTTAAGGCAATCACAGATCTATTTATGTGTGGTATTTCTATAATGCAAGCATTAGATTCAAACTTGATGTTGTTGAATCTCGGATTTTGATGATAAAATCAATTGATGGGTTAATTGATCTAATCCATATTATCGAGTTAAGTGTGCAGGATTAACTACGATAATCAGAAAACACAAAGCAAGAATACTGGAGTCAAGTTCGATGGACGTTTAAGAGTCCGAAGAATCGTCGGAGATGCTGCCGGAACCAACCGAGAAGAAATCGGGAACTTGTCGAAATTTTCGGAAGTTCGCTGAAGAGATCGTCGGAGGTTCACGGAGATCACCGAGAAGGCTCGGCTACTCGTTAGAGTCATCACAAGTTCGAGAGCTTGCTGGGAATCCATCGGAAGAAGTTTGTCGGAAAGCTAGCCGGAACAAAACTCGACATTCGCGGTTGAAAACTTGCTTAGGATGTTTTTGTGTTATGTAGTTCACTTGTAATTAGGATTAGGATTAAGAGATGATCCTATATCCTGGTTAGAGGCCAACTGGGCCCAAAATTAGACTTGGTTTGGGCTAAATTTGAAGCCCAACCAGTGAACCGAAGGGTCTGGCGGTAGCACCGCCAGACTGGGCGGTTGCACCACCCAGCACCCGAGAGCTGGGCGGTGGCACCGCTCGTCCACTGTCAGTGTTTGACACTGACAGGCGGTGGTATCGCCACTAACAGGCGATGGCACCGCCTGTCAGTGTCAAACACAAAGAGAATTCAAATTTTGGAGCCCAAATTTGAATCCGCTTGAGGCCTATAAATACCCCTCAAATCTCAGCTGAGATTACAACTTTTTGAGCAACAATTGTTTGAGAGAAAGGTCTTAGAAAAGTCTTTGCTAGTCTTGTTTTCAATTTGCTAGTGTTCACCTCCTTCTTTCTTGCTGAAAATCTGTAAGAGAGTGAACCGCTTGTAAAAAGTTGTAAGAGGGGTATTTACCCTTCCCCTTCAAGAGATTTGCTAGGGGAAGGTGGGAGCCTCATCGAAGAGGGGCCTCGTAAGTGGATGTAGGTCATTTGACCGAACCACTATAAAATCGGCGTGATCTATGGTTTGCATTTACTTATTGTCATTTATATTACTACAAACCATTTGCACTTTAATGCTCTACTTCTTTGTCTCCGTCTTACTTATCCCTTCAAGTTAAAACGCAATCGAAACGGTTTCAAACGAAAACATTGCTTTTATCGTACGAAGTTTCCTAAAGTGTTTAAATCGCCAAAAGTTTATCACACTTTACCGCTGCACTAATTCACCCCCCTCCTCTTAGTGCCGCTCCGATCCTAACAATTGGTATCAGAGCTAGGCTCACTCTCATATTTGGTTTGATACCCAAGAGAGATGGCTTACCCCGGCATATATGAGGGTCATTCTATCATACGTTCACCCTTGTTTAATGGGTCGGATTATACTTATTGGAAGACTCATTTGAGGATCTTCCTCATTTCTATGGATTTCGAGCTTTGGACTATTGTTGAAAACGGATTTAAAAAATTTTCTCTTCCGATGAGCGAATGGAATGAATCGGAGAAGAAGGTTTTTGCTTTAAATGCAAAGGCTATGGATGCCTTGTTTTGTGCACTAGACAAAAATGAATTTAATTGTGTTTCAATTTGTGATTCGGCTTTTAATATTTGGAGAACTCTTGAGGTCACTCATGAAGGCACTAGCCAAGTGAAAGAGTCCAAAATCAACATCCTTGTGCACTCTTACGAACTTTTCCAAATGAAACCAAGTGAGTCCATCGGAGACATGTACACCCGGTTTACGGATGTCATCAATGGACTCAAAGCTCTTGGTAAAGATTTTACTAACTTTGAACTAGTAACTAAAATCTTAAGATCCCTCCCTAAAAGTTGGGATCCAAAAGTTACGGCCATTCAAGAGGCCAAAGACCTTAAAACATTCCCTTTTGAAGAACTCATTGGGTCTCTAATGACCTACGAAATGACATGTCAAGCTCATGACGAGCTCGAGAACCCCCTTCCAAAGAACAGGAAAGATATGGCACTCAAATGACAAGAAGACCACTTGAAAGGAACATCAAGTGATGAGGACAGTGACAATGACATTGCACTTTTGACTCAAAAATTTTAAAAATATTTAAGAAAGAACAAATTTAAAAATAATACAAAAAATAAATTCGAACAAAAGAAGGACCAAGTGATTTGCTATGAATGTAAAAAATCGGGACACTACAAGAACGATTGTCCTCAAGCCAAAAAGAGAACATTAAAGAAGAAGGCGCTCAAGGCAACGTGGGATGATTCAAGCGCATCCGAAGAAGAGGAGTCTAGCACCGAGCAAGTTGCTCATTACACCCTAATGGCCATCGGAGAAGAGGTAATGGATTTAATTGATGCAGATTTACCTTATCATGAATTATTAAATGCTTTCCATGAGTTATTTGATGAATGTAAGACAATTAGTAGAAAATATAAATTGCTAAAAAAGGAGCATGATAGCCTCACTTGTGATATCGATAAATTAAAAACTGAATATCATGATAGTTTAGCTCCATGTATAAAATGTCATGATCTAAAATCTCTCCAAAAGGAGAACTTGCTACTTAAGGACACCTTGAAGAAATTCGATGTTGGTAGCAAATCTTTGAACATGATCCTTACAAATAAGGGTCACGTTCCTAAAAGAAGTGGAATCAGATTTGTGAGAAGTCCTCACCAAAATCCAACCATCTTCATTAAAGGCCCCGTCTTACATGTTCGGCACCAAAGCAATTGCAACTTTTGTTGCAAATATGGACATAAAACTTATAAATGTCCATTCAAGAAAATTAGTCCGAACAAACTAATTTGGGTTCCTAAAGGAACCATGATCAATTCTATGCAATATGATGAACAAGTTTTTAAGGCACCCAAAAGAAAATGGGTACCTAAAAATAATCCCTTCTTGTAGAAACATACACCATCACAAGCTAGGAGCAAGGGATGGTATCTAGATAGTGGATGCTCAAGACATATGACTGGAGATCCATCTCATTTCTCTATGCTCACTAGCAAAGAAGAAGGGTACGTCACCTTCGGAGACAACAACTAAGGCAAAATCATTGGCAAGGGAACTATAGGTAACAAATTAAAATTTTCTATTGATAATGTCTTACTAGTTGATGGATTGAAACATAATCTCTTGAGTGTTAGTCAATTATGCGATAAAGGTTATATCGTTAGATTTGAATCAAATGTGTGTATTATTGAAAAACCAAACCATAACATAACTATGATTGCATTAAAACAAAATAATGTCTACACCATCAACCTTGATGAACTAAGTAATGAAATGTGCTTCTCCGCTTTAAATGATGATGCTTGGCTTTGGCATAGGAGACTAGGCCATGCAAGCATGAAACTAATATCTAAGATCTCATCTAGAGAATTAGTGCGAGGAATTCCAAATATAAAGTTTATTAAAGACAAAGTATGCGATGCATGTCAACTAGGTAAACAAATAAAAACTAGTTTCAAACCAAAAACTCAAATTAGCACCACTAGACCATTACAATTGATTCATTTGGACTTATTTGGACTAATTGACATGACAAGTCTAGGGGGAAGCAAATATGCGTTTGTAATTGTGGATGACAATACTTGATACACTTGGACCTATTTCTTAGCTCATAATAGTGATTGCTTCAAGTGTTTCTCTAAATTTTGTAAACTCACTCAAAACGAAAAAGGTTTCATGATTTCATCAATTCGGAGTGATCATGGTGGCGAATTTTAAAACCATGACTTTCAAAATTTTTGTGAAGTTAATGGATACAATCACAACTTCTCTACTCCGAGGAATCCCCAACAAAATGGAGTAGTTGAAAGAAAAAATAGAAACCTACAAGAAATGGCAAGAACTATGTTAAATGAACATAGTTTACCTAAGTATTTTTGGGCCGAAGCCATAAATACGGCTTGCTACATCATGAATAGAGTCATAATAAGACCATCATTATCAAAAACTCCATATGAATTATGGAATAACAAAAAATCAAATATTTCCTATTTTAAAGTTTTCGGTTGTAAATGCTTTATTTTGAATGAAAGGGATGCCTTAGGAAAATTTGATGCTAAATCCGATGAAGGCATCTTTCTTGGTTACTCTTCCGTTTCTAAGGCTTTTCGGGTTTTTAACAAAAGAACCTTAGTAATAGAAGAGTCTATTCATGTAGTTTTTAATGAAATTTCTAATTTAAAGAAAAATGATTTTGATGATGATCTTGGTTTTGATAATTTGAATTTAAATGAACCCCCTCCTCAAAATAGCAACTTGGATGCACCTTCTTCCGAAATTTCCTTACCCAAGGAATGGAAGTATATAGATGCTCATCCAAAGGAGCTAATTATAGGAGATACATCAAAAGGGGTTCAAACTCGTTCCTCTTTTAAGAATTTTTGTGCTAACGCCGCCTTCCTTTCTCAAATCGAACCTAAATGCATTGACGAGGCCATAAAAGATGATTTTTGGGTTATTGCAATGCAAGAGGAATTGAATCAATTTGAGAGGAAGAAGGTATGGAAGCTTGTTCCTAGACCTAGTGACCATTTAGTCATTGGTACTAAATGGGTCTTTAGAAACAAGCAAGACGAAAATGGTATCGTGGTTAGAAACAAGGCTAGATTAGTGGCCAAAGGTTTCAACCAAGAAGAAGGTATCAATTACGAAGAAACTTTCACTCCCGTGGCTCGATTAGAAGCCATAAGGATGCTCCTTGCCTATGCTAGTAGTAATAATTTTAAACTATTTCAAATAGATGTCAAAAGTGCCTTCTTGAATGGTTTTATTTCTGAAGAAATATATGTCGAACAACCTCCCGGATTTGAAAATTCTCTTCTTCCTAATCATGTATTCAAATTGACTAAGGCTCTCTATGGCTTGAAACAAGCTCCTAGAGCTTGGTATGAAAGGCTTAGTTCCTTTCTTATTTTAAATAATTTTACCAAAGGTAAGGTTGATACTACATTGTTTATTAAACATTTTGAAAATAATTTTCTTATTGTGCAAATTTATGTTGACAATATTATTTTTGGCTCTTCAGATGAATCACAATGTGAATCATTTGCCAAATGTATGAGTCATGAATTTGAAATGAGTTTAATGGGTGAATTAACTTTCTTTTTAGGATTACAAATCAAACAACTTAGTGATGGTATATTTCTTAACCAATCTAAATATACATTAGAATTGTTAAAATGATTTAACATGGATAATTCAAAAGCAATAAACACCCCTATGAATACTGCGACTAAGTTAGATATGGATGAAAATAGTGAAAATTTCGATCAAAAAACATATAGGGGAATGATAGGTAGTCTACTCTACCTCACTACGACTAGACCGGATATTATGTTTAGTGTAGGACTTTGCACTAGGTTTCAATCAAATCCTAAATTATCTCATCTTAAAAGTGTTAAAAGAATATTTAGGTATCTTAAAGGAACTCCAAATTTAGGATTGTGGTATCCAAAATCTGAAAAATTCGACTTAATAGCTTATACAGATACCGATTTTGGCGGATGCAGGATAGATAGAAAAAGTACATCTGGAACATGCCAATTTTTAGGACATGCACTTGTTTCTTGGACTTCCAAGAAACAAAATTCAGTTGCACTATCTACGGCGGAAGTTGAGTACATTGCTGCAAGTGCATGCTGTGCACAAGTTGTTTGGATGAAAAATACATTAGAAGACTATGGAATTCACTTTAAAAATATTCCCATAAAATGTGATAATACTAGTGCCATATGTCTTACTAAAAATCCAATTTAGCACTCTAGAACTAAGCACATTAACGTTAGGCATCATTTTATACGCGATCATATCCTTAACAATAATGTTGTTCTAGAATTCATTGACACAAAGCATCAATTAGCAGGTATATTTACAAAATCTTTGAATGAAGACCAATTTGAATTCATTAGAAGGGAATTAGGTATGTTAAATTGTCCCTAAGAATAAACTTGTTTGAATGGATTTTCCGTAAAGTTTTTCATCCTCTCTCCGTTCCTCGGTGAATCTAATCCTTCTCTTTCGATTCTAAATGACATGTTAAATTATCTTATTCTATCATGAGACAAACACCGCTCCCATCTGATCAAGATTAATGATTTTATGATATTTTATGAATCTCGAAATTGATTTTGATAGCTTGATTATGAGTTTCAAGTTGACAATTTGAATTTGAATGAGTTTGTATTCGAATTATGATCTTGACTTATTAGAGTTTCTACTTGAAATTTTTTTTAATCACAATCTCTTCCTTGTACACCTATAATTTTTGTTATTTATAGAAGAAGAGATTTGATAAAAAGGATGAATGCTGAATTTTCCTTTATGATGAACTCTACGTAAATATTTTAGCATACTTAATTTTGGATGATGAATTTTTGTATGATCAATGCTAAATTCCTGATGTTATAATCACAAACTATATGCTTCAAATCTCATTCCCTTTTTGTTGATGACAAAGGAGGAGAAAAGTGATGACTTATACCATTTTGATAGCATGACTTATATGAATTACAAAAACTTGTGTGATATGAATATATGCCTTGTAAAATCTTTGAGAATATGATGACTTGTACCATTTTGATAGCATGACTTATATGAATTACAAAAACTTGTGTGATATGAATATATGCCTTGCAAAATCTTTGAGAATATTGCAAGATTGATTGATCATATTGAAAGCATGTCTAACATGTATATCATGAAATTCATGTTGAAAATCTTTATCTCCTGTCGTAGTAAAAATTGTCTCTAATCATTCGACTTGAAAATGATTTTCATCGAAGTTTTGCATTTACTTATGCTTAATGAGAATAACGATAAGTTCCACAGTTAGAACTTATCGGTTTATGCCTGGATTCAATGGGATGGAATTCAAGTATTTTTATCTTCTCATAATATGGCATATAGATAGGGGGAGTTATGTTTAACTCCGTCATCAATTGATTGTCATCATCAAAAAGGGGGAGATTATTGAATCTCGGATTTTGAAGATAAAATCAATTGATGGGTTAATTGATCTAATCCATATTATTGAGTTAAGTGTGCAGGATTAACTACGATAACCAGAAAACACAAAGCAAGAATACCGGAGTCAAGTTCGATGGACGTTTAAGAGTCCGAAGAATCGTCGGAGATGCTGCCGGAACCAACCGAGAATAAATCGAGAACTTGTCGAAATTTTCGAAAGTTCGCCGAAGAGATCGTCGGAGGTTTACGGAGATCACCGAGAAGGCTCGGCTACTCGTTAAAGTCATCACAAGTTCGAGAGCTTACTGGGAGTCTGTCGGAAGAAATTCGTCGGAAAGCTAGCCGGAACAAAACTCGACGTTCGCGGTTGAAAACTTGCTTAGGATGTTTTTGTGTTATGTAGTTCACTTGTAATTAGGATTAGGATTAAGAGATAATCCTATATCCTAGTTAGGGGCCAATTGGGCCCAAAATTAGACTTGGTTTGGGCTAAATTTGAAGCCCAACCGGTGAACCGAAGGGTTTGGCGGTAGCACCGCCCATCACCCGAGAGCTGGGCGGTGGCACTGCCCAGTGCCCGAGAGTTGGGCGGTGGCACTGCCCAACGCCCGAGAGCTGGGCGGTGGCACCACTTGGCTGGGCGGTGGCACCGCCCGTCCACTATCAGTGTCTGACACTGACAGGCGGTGGCACCGCCAGCATTGGGAACCCAAAGAGAATTCAAATTTTGGAGCCCAAATTTGAATCCTCTTGAGGCCTATAAATACCCCTCAAATCTCAGCTGAGATTATAACTTTTTGAGTATCAATTGTTTGAGAGAAAGGTCTTAAAAAAGTCTTTGCTAGTCTTGTTTTCAATTTGCTAGTGTTCACCTCCTTCTATTTTGCTGAAAATCTATAAGAGAGTGAACCGCTTGTAAAAAGTTGTAAGAGGGGTATTTACCCTTCCCCTTCAAGAGATTTGCTAGTGGAAGGTGGGAGCCTCATCGAAGAGGGGCCTCGCAAGTGGATGTAGGTCATTTGACCGAACCACTATAAAATCGACGTGATCTCTGATTTGCATTTACTTATTGTCATTTATATTACTGCAAACCATTTGCACTTTAATGCTCTACTTCTTTGTCTCCGTCTTACTTATCCCTTCAAGTTAAAACGCAATCGAAACGGTTTCAAACGAAAACGTTGCTTTTATCGTACGAAGTTTTCTAAAGTTTTTAAATTGCCAAAAGTTTATCGCACTTTACCGCTGCACTAATTCACCCCCCCCTCTTAGTGCTGCTCCGATCCTAACATATGTTCTAATCTTTATCATATAATTGACTAATGCTTAGCAAGTTATGCTTTAAACCATCTACTAATAAAATATTTTTAATCAAAAGGTTTGATTTGTTACCTATATTTCCTTTTCCAATAATTTTTCCTTTGTTGTTGTCTTCGAAGGTGACAAATCCTTCATCTTGGCTAGTGAGCTTAGTGAAGTGTATTGAATCTCTGGTCATGTGTCTTAAGCATCCACTATCAAGGTACCATCTCTTGCTCCTAGCTTGTGATTGTAGACATATCTACAAGAAATGGAGTTTTCTTTTAGGTATCCATTTTACCTTGGGTTCCTTGTAAATAGATCTACCTAACTTATCATTTTGCATTGAGTCATTTAAGGTTCCTTTAGGGACCCAAATTAACTTATTATGTAGACTATACCTCTTAAATGGACATTTATGAGCATAATGTTCAAATTTGTAACAAAAGTTGCATTTGTTTCGAGGTGAAACATACAAAGTTGGGCCTTCAACAAAGATAGTTGGGTTTTGGTGAGTGTTACTCACAAAGCCGATTCCATCTCTTCTATGAACATGATCCTTATTAGCAAGGATCATGTTTAAGGATTTGCTTCCTATTTTAAATTTTTCTAAGGTTTCATATAGTAACAAATTTTACTTTTTAAGCCTCCCTAATTCTTCACATTTTGTGCAAGGAGGAAATATTTTATTATCATGCTTAATCTTTAATCTATCAAATTCACTAACAAGAGAGGCATGATCCTTTTTTAATAATTTATACATTTTACTAACTAATTTATATTAATCAAATAAATCATGAAAAGCATTCAACAATTCATTAAGTTACTTACCTCGTCTCCAAGCGCCATTAAGGCATAGTTAGCAACTTCTTTGTTGGTTGACTTCTTGTCTTCGGATGTGCTTGAATCATCCCAAGTAGCTTTTAACATTTTTTTCTTCTTTGGTTGCTTCTTCTTCGCTTGAGGATATTCACTTTTGAAGTGCCCTGGCTTCTTGCATTCTTAGTAAATTATTTAGTCCTTTTTAAGTTCATTTTTGTTTTTAATGTCATGTTTAGTTTTGTTCCTTTTTATGAATTTTTTAAAAATTTTTGTTAGAAGTGCTGAGTCATTCCTGTTCTTTGGAAGGTTGTTATCAAGTTCTTCATTTGCATTGCATGTCATTTCGTAGGTCATCAAAGACCCGATAAGTTCTTCGAGCGAAAAGTTATTCAAATCCTTAGCTTCTTGAATTGTAGTTACTTTAGGATCCTAACTCTTTGGAAGGGATCTTAATATCTTGTTAACAAGTTCAAAATTAGGAAAACTTTTACCAAGTGCTTTTACATCATTGACGATATCCGTAAACCAGGTGTACATGTCTCCAATTGTCTCGCTTGGTTTTATGTGAAACAATTCATAACTATGAATTAAAAGATTGATTTTTGACTTCTTAACCCTACTTGTGCCTTCATGTGTGATTTTAAGTGTATGCCAAATGTCATAAGCCATTTCACAAATAGAAACTTGATTGAATTCATTTTTATCCAAAACACAAAATAAAGTATTCATAGCTTTGGCATTCAAAGATAAAGTATTCTTCTCTAAATCATTTCAATCATTTATTAGAAGAGAAGACTTTTGAAATCCGTTTTCAATGAGAAAATGTCGACTTGAAGTAAATCTACAATGTAGAGTGCAACTAAATAATGAAAGAACACATTGAATTTATAGTGGTTCGATCATTGTGACCTACGTCCACTTCCGATTCCTCCGTCGAGGTTACCGATGTTCACTAATGATCTTCCTTTAATAGGTGAAGACCAACTACCTTCTTATAATGCTTTCTCCTTTTTATAGGTTTAGGAGACTACCCTTACAAGTCTCACACCTCTTCTTGAATGATTACAAAACAAAAGAAAGAGGAGGAGGACACTTAGCTCTTTTACAATACTTTTACACCCCAATACTTAAGATTTTTTTCACACTTTATTGTCCTTTTATGCAGAAAAGAGTGGGGTATTTATAGGCCCCAATGACTTAAAAAATAGAGCCAAAAAGTATCTCATATTGGGTTTTCGACGTACTAGCCCGCCAGTTCTGGGCGTTACTACCACCTAACACTCTAACATTAGGGGGTATCATCACCCAGTCTGGCAATACTACTGCCTGACAAAGCCTCGGAGATTGAGCTCTGGCGGTACCAACGCCTAATAGGGCGGTACCACTGCTTGACAGCATTAATTGTTGGTGGTACCACTGTATAGTCTGGGTGGTATCACTATCGAGACCACCTAGGAGGCTGAGCCTCAAGCGGTTCCACCACCAGCTTCGATGGTGCCACCGCCTGACTAGGCTCCAAGACATTGTTTGGACCATCAGATCGACCCAAACTATCCCTGAATCGGGCCCAATTGGCCCCTAATTGAGTTAGTAGGATTATCTCCTAATCCTAACTCAATCTAATTTCTACCAACGATAATTAAGATATTAACTAAGTAATCTTTGTCTGGTATGTCAATTGTTCTTTCGGCGAAATCTCGATAAGGCAAAATCTTGACGAACTTCCGGTGAACTCTCGGCAAGCTTTTGGTGAACTCTCGACGAATTCTTGGCGAACTCTCGATGAACTTTTGACGAACTCCCGACGAACTCTCAGCGAGCTCCCGATGAACTCTTGGCGAGCTTCCGACATATCATCCGAAACTTTGACATATTGTCCGATCTTTGACTCCAGCCCAACATCTACTTTAAGACTTATTCATTATCGTAGTTCATCCTGAAACACATATCTCAACACATGGGTTAGATCATTAATTTATCAATTGATTTCATTATCAAAATTTGAGATTCAACAACTGCTAGGACCCGAGAAACCCAAGATGAGACCTTTTTTGGATCTATTTTTGAAGCCATTTGGCATCTATAAATACCCTAACTATTTGTTAGGACTCTAGCTTGGAGAGTCCTAATTGAGAGGGACATTCATGTAAAACTGTTAGGACTCTAGCTAGGAGAGTCCTAATTGAGAGGGACATTCTGTTAGGACTCTAGCTAGGAGAGTCCTAATTGAGAGGGACATTCATGTAGGAGGTGTTTTCTTAGAGAAGAATTAGGAGTTGTAAGGGAATAGGAGTCTTGACTAGGAGTCCTATTAGGAGTTGGTTAGAAGTAAGAGTCTTAAGTAGGAGTCCTATTAGGAGTTAGGGTTTAGAAGCCCTATAAATAGCCATGTATTCCTTCACTTTTCATAAGCAATAGATGAATCTTTTCTGTAGTCTTTGAGCAGCAACTTGGAGGGAGGAACCCCTATAGAGTTCCAAGGAGGCCGATCCCCTAAAGAGATCAACCCCAAGTTTAGAATCTGCAAGGGTTCTAACACCTGGTATCAGAGCAGCGTTCTTGGCGTCTCGCTGCCCTTCCACAGCCATCCATCAACCCTCTACAACCATCCAAAGCAATTCCCACGATTGCTTAAAAGATCGTCACCGAATTCCGTCATCATCTCCACCACCACGGATCATCCTTTGATCTCCCCGTGAATTACAACAGGTTCTGGTTTCCTACCTTACTACTGCTGCAATTTAGTTATCCTTATTCAAAAATCCAAAAAAAAAAAAAAAAAAATCGTTCCTATAATTCTGCATAAACTTTTCGTCACAAAGTTTTCATCTCTACGACGAAAGATACATTGCAGAATTCCAGCCGCATAACACCATCTGTTTGATCTTGCTACTATGCTTTTTCGATCCAAATTTCTACGAAATTTTTATGAAATCTTTGACACTTCTTAACAGTGAATTTCCCTTTGGTTTCATCAAAAAATTCTCAATATAATCTACTGATCTTTTATGTCCAATTTGCTGCACTTGAATTGCAGAATTCAAGCCGCATAGCACCATCTGTTTGATCTTGCTACTATACTTTTTCTCTCCAAATTTCTACGAAATTTTTATGACATCTTTGACACTTCCTAACAGTAGATTTCCCTTTGGTTTCATCGAAAAATTCTCAATACAAACTACTGATCTTTTATGTCCAATCTGCTGCACTTGAAAATCTATGCTGCAGAAAATTTCAGCTGCATATCGTTGCCTTAACCCATCTATTTGCAATCTTTTTTGAATGAAATTTCTTATACACCTTATAGATCATCTTGGCTTCCATCTAAGATTTATCTATTAAGAAATTCATCTCTAAAAACGATTTTATGTTACTGCAAATTTTCATCGTAACCCGCTGAAATTTTTCGACGATAATTCTGCAATTGCAACTTGCACCAATTTCCTTGCTGTTATACTGCCAAAATTTTCTTGATTAAATTAGATATCCTTGCTGTCATATAAACTGTGATTTTGCTATCAATTCCCTCCTCAATTCTCTCAAGTTTTTGGTGAAAATTACATCGAGAAACCGTTGTTTCTTCGACGATAATTCTATTCTTACAAGACAGCACATACTTGCTGCAACTTCCACGGATTTCTGTCAAACCTTTGCTACCATCTACCACAGATCCAAAACTTTCAACCATAGCCCTAAAACTCTACTAAACCACACCCTCAAACTGCACCCAAAACTGCCACAAAACAAGCCTAAATCGTAGCCTACATCCACCAATCCACCAACCCTTTTGACCATCACTTCTCTCAACCTATACATGCCTTTAACCTAGCAACAAAAGAGAGATCTTAACATCATAGATTTGGAGGCATATATTATGGCATCTAAGGAGGTAATCAATGCTAAATTCGAAGCCTTGGAAGCGCGAATGGAGGATAAGATTCGGATGCTCTTTACCGAACTCAGATTGGGCCGACCACTAAGCCCGAAGAAATCACATCAAGGAGAGAGCTTTGCCCAATCACACCAACCCCAAAGATATGACTTCCAAGAGAGGGGAAGCTCTATGACCAACCCCAACTATCCATGCATGAGAGTGGACTTCCCTAGATGGGAAGAAGGAGACCCGATTGGTTGGATCTCGCGCGCAAAGCGATATTTTCGGTACCACAAAACCGCGGATGTATCTATGGTGAAAATTACAGTTATACATCTTGAAGGGGATGCTATACAGTGGTTTGACTGGTTTGAACATACTTATGGAGTCCTTTCATGGCGACAATTCAAAGAAAGACTGCTGATTCGCTTCAGACCAACCGATTACGAGAATATTGACGAACAACTAGCAAAGATCCAACAAACCTCCACCATTCAGGAGTACCAAACTAGGTTTGAAAGGTTATCTAATCAAACTCATGAATGGTCTCAAAAACAGCTATTGAGGACCTTCATTGAGGGCTTGAAGCCGGAGATCCGAGGAGAAGTTAAAGCACGACAACCGTATACGCATATAGCAGCCATCTCTTTCGCACGACATCAAGAGGAGCAATTGAACCATGAAGCTCGGAGGACTAGGGTCGCTCCTCAACTAGTAATATTGAAGCCCTCAGCCCCCCCTACTGTCGACCAAATCCCTGCACCAAAGAGGTTAACAGGAGAAGAGCTTCGGGAGCGATATGCGAAGGGGTTATGTTGGCATTGTGACGAGCCGTGGAGCCGTGAGCATCGCTGTAGTAAAGGAGGACTTCTTATGATTGAATCAATAGAAGAAGAGGTCATTGAATATCCAAAAGAGAGCCTTGAATATGAAGAAGAAGATGCGGAAGAAGATCCACAACCGACTGACGTTACATTACACGCACTAGCCAGCTACTCAAACCCGCAAACGATGAAAGTTGGAGGCCTTCTCAAACAACAACCGATCACTGTTCTCATCGACACGGGCAGTACTACTAACTTCCTATATAGTAAGCTTGTTGTTCGGATAGCATTACCTATCGAGAATCGCTATAGGTTTGATGTTAAGGTCATCAACGGACGAATTTTGAATTGTGATCGTAGGCACCCGTAGGCGAAACTATTGCTGAAGGACCAAGAGATAATTGCAGATTTCTTCCTTCTCCCTCTTAACAATCATGAGGCCATGCTTAGAATTAAATGGTTGATGACATTAGGTGATATTTTCTAGAATTTTATGAAACTAATTATGAAATTTTACAGTAAGGAGAAACAGGTGACATTGCACGGGAAACGTGGGGGCGACATAACAACGATTTGCACACAACAAATGGAGAATGTTTTGCATAAAGCATGCAGTGGCTTTTTGGCACAACTTGAGCAGCAAACTAAGGGAGAGCCAATAGAATTTGAAGATCCAAATCTACTTCCTTTGCTTGCTGAATTTTTAAATATATTTGATGAACCGTGCAACCTACCTCTTACCCGTCGGCATGATCATTGTATAACGATTCTTCCAGGCAAATCTTCAGTAAATACTTGGCTATATCAGTATCTACATCTCCAGAAGGATGAAATTGAAAGGATTATAAAAGAGATGCTTGAAACAGGAGTTATTCGGCCGAGTTGCAACCTCTACTCTTCACCGGTGCTACTTGTACACAAGAAGGACGGAACATGGCGAATATGCGTTGATTACCGAGCTCTCAATGGCATAACCATCAAGGATAAATACCCTATTCCAGTACTAGATGAATTGCTATATGAAAGGGAGCACAAATCTTCACAAAGGTGGACCTTTGATCCGGGTATTATCAAATACGAGTGTACGAAGAAGTCATACCGAAAACCGCCTTTCGAACACACAACGGCCACTAGAAATTTTTAATTTCTTCAACAAAAGTTGGGATATCTTGGGCATATCATATCAGAGGAAGGTGTGACGGTGGATCCCTTCAAAATTGGAGCAATGCAAAACTGGCTGACCCCAAGAAAAATAAAATTGCTACATGGCTTTTTGGGTTTAACAGGCTACTACCGCAAGTTCGTGAAAAACTATGGAAAGATCAGTGCACCACTTACTTCCTTACTAGAAAAAGATGTCTTCCAATGGTTGGACAGAGCCTCCGTTGCATTCGACAAACTTAAGGCAGCCATGACGACGACGCCGGTGCTAACATTACCAGATTTCAACCGACACTTCATTATTGAGGCCGACACATCTGGAGTCAGAATTGGAGCCATTCTCATGCAAGATGGTCGACCACTCGTATACACTAGCAAAGTATTATCTCCCTCCAATCAAAATATGTCAACATATGATAAGGAGATGCTCGCCATTGTGCGCGTAGCAACGAGGTGGAGATTGTACTTGATCAGGCGATACTTTCAAATCAAGACCGACCATAAAAGCCTAAAATATCTCTTGGAGCAGAAGATATCTTCCCCCGAGCAGCAAAAATGGGTAACAAAACTTCTTGGATTTGATTTTGAAATAACTTACAAAAAGGGGAAAGAGAATGTTCTTGCAGATGCGCTTTCGCAGCTACCCGAGCAAGTTGAAGTTTCGACCGTTTCACTTCCGACCAGCTACTTCCTTGAGGATATTAAGATGGAATGGCAGGAAGATTCAGATACTAGTAAGATTATAAAAAAATTGGAGGAAGCACCAAGCCCCATGGCTCATTATAATTGGGACTCAAAAGAATTAGACTATAAGGGACGCATTGTGCTTGTGACAAATTCTACTTGCATCTTCAATAGCAGATTTTGGACAAAGTTATTCCAAATGCAGGGTACTAAATTGAAAAGGAGTACGACATATCACTCACAAACCAACAGCCAACCGGAAGTTTTAAATAGGTGCTTGGAGACAGCCCAAAGCCACCCACCAAATATGACTACCCAAAGAGAACTCCAGACCCAGCCAAGTGCCATTATTGATCGACGGATCGTGACTCGATGACGATGACCCACTAATGAAGTGCTAATACAGTGGGCAAACCTACCAAAAGAAGATGCCACTTGAGAGAACTATGACGACTTGAAGATCAAATTCCCAGAATTCATGAATCATCAGCCTCGAGGACAAGGCTGATTTGAAGAGGGCGGGTCTGTTAGGACTCTAGCTTGGTGAGTCCTAATTGAGAGGGACATTCATGTAAAACTGTTAGGACTCTAGCTAGGAGAGTCCTAATTGAGAGGGACATTCTGTTAGGACTCTAGCTAGGAGAGTCCTAATTGAGAGGGGCATTCATGTAGGAGGTGTTTTCTTAGAGAAGAATTAGGAGTTGTAAGGGAATAGGAGTCTTGACTAGGAGTCCTATTAGGAGTTGGTTAGAAGTAAGAGTCTTAAGTAGGAGTCCTATTAGGAGTTAGGGTTTAGAAGCCCTATAAATAGCCATGTATTCCTTCTCTTTTCATAAGCAATAGATGAATCTTTTCTGCAGCCTTTGAGCAGCAACTTGGAGGGAGGAACCCCTATAGAGTTCCAAGGAGGCCGATCCCCTAAAGAGATCAACCCCAAGTTTAGAATCTGCAAGGGTTCTAACACCTGGTATCAGAGCAGCATTCTTGGCATCTCGCTGCCCTTCCACAGCCATCCATCGACCCTCTACAACCATCCAAAGTAATTCCCACAATTGCTTAAAAGATCGTCACCGAATTCCGTCATCATCTCCACCACCACGGATCATCATTTGATCTCCCCGTGAATTGCAACAGGTTCTGGTTTCCTACCTTACTGCTGCTGCAATTTAGTTATCCTTATTCAAAAATCCAAAAAAAAAAAAAAAAAAATTCGTTCCTATATTGCTGCATAAACTTTTTGTCACAAAGTTTTCATCTCTACGATGAAAGATACATTACAGAATTCCAGCCGTATAACACCATCTGTTTGATCTTGCTACTGTGCTTTTTCTATCCAAATTTCTACAAAATTTTTATGACATCTTTGACACTTCCTAACAGTGGATTTCCCTTTGGTTTCATCAAAAAATTCTCAATATAAACTACTGATCTTTTATGTCCAATCTGCTACACTTGAATTGCAGAATTCAAGCCGCATAGCACCATCTGTTTGATCTTGCTACTGTGCTTTTTCTATCCAAATTTCTACGAAATTTTTATGACATCTTTGACACTTCCTAACAGTTGATTTCCCTTTGGTTTCATCAAAAAATTCTCAATATAAACTACTGATCTTTTATGTCCAATCTGCTGCACTTGAAAATCTATGCTGCAGAAAATTTCAGCTGCATATCATTGCCTTAACCCATCTATTTGCAATCTTTTTTGAATGAAATTTCTTATACACCTTATAAATCATCTTGGCTTCCATCTAAGATTGATCTATTATGAAATTCATCTCTAAAAACGATTTTATGTTGCTGTAAATTTTCATCGTAACCCGCTGAAATTTTTCGACGATAATTCTGCAATTGCAACTTGCACCAATTTCCTTGCTGTTATACTGCCAAAATTTTCTTGATTAAATTAGATATCCTTGCTATCATATAAACTGTGATTTTGCTATCAATTCCCTCCTCAATTCTCTCAAGTTTTTGGTGAAAATTACATCGAGAAACCGTTGTTTCTTCGACGATAATTCTATTCTTACAAGACAGCACATACTTGCTGCAACTTCCACGGATTTCTGTCAAACCTTTGCTACCATCTACCACAGATCCAAAACTTTCAACCATAGCCCTAAAACTCTACTAAACCACACCCTCAAACTGCACCCAAAACTGCTACAAAACAAGCCTAAATCGTAGCCTACATCCACCAATCCACCAACCCTTTTGACCATCCCTTCTCTCAACCTATACATGCCTTTAACCTAACAACAAAAGAGAGATCTTAACATCATAGATTTGGAGGCATTTATTATGGCATCTAAGGAGATAATCAATGCTAAATTCGAAGCCTTGGAGGGGCGAATGGAGGATAAGATTCGGATGCTCTTTACCGAACTCAGATTGGGCCGACCACTAAGCCCAAAGAAATCACATCAAGGAGAGAGCTTTGCCCAATCACACCAACCCCAAAGATATGACTTCCAAGAGAGGGGAAGCTCTATGACCAACCCCAACTATCCATGCATGAGAGTGGACTTCCCTAGATGGGAAGAAGGAGACCCGATTGGTTGGATCTCGCGCGCAGAGCGATATTTTCGGTACCACAAAACCACGGATGTATTTATGGTGAAAATTGCAGCTATACATCTTGAAGGGGATGCTAAACAGTGGTTTGACTAGTTTGAACATACTTATGGAGTCCTTTCATGGCGACAATTCAAAGAAAGACTGCTGATTCACTTCAGACCAACCGATTACGAGAATATTGACGAACAACTAGCAAAGATCCAACAAACCTCCACCATTCAGGAGTACCAAAGCAGGTTTGAAAGGTTATCTAATCAAACTCATGATTGGTCTCAAAAACAGCTATTGAGGACCTTCATTGAGGGCTTGAAGTCGGAGATCCGAGGAGAAGTTAAAGCACGACAACCGTATACGCTTATAGCAGCCATCTCTTTCGCACGACATCAAGGGGAGCAATTGAACCATGAAGCTCGGAGGACTAGGGTCGCTCCTCAACTAGTAATATTGAAGCCCTCAGCCCCCCCTACTGTAGACCAAGTCCCTGCACCAAAGAGGTTAACAGGAGAAGAGCTTCGGGAGCGATATGCGAAGGGGTTATGTTGGCATTGTGACGAGCCGTGGAGCCGTGAGCATCGCTGTAGTAAAGGAGGACTTCTTATGATTGAATCGATAGAAGAAGAGGTCATTGAATATCCAAAAGAGAGCCTTGAACATGAAGAAGAAGATGCGGAAGAAGATCCACAACCGACTGACGTTACAGTACACGCACTAGCTAGCTACTCAAACCCGCAAACGATGAAAGTTGGAGGCCTTCTCAAACAACAACCGATCACTGTTCTCATCGACACGGGCAGTACTACTAACTTCCTATATAGTAAGCTTGTTGTTCGGATAGCATTACCTATCGAGAATCGCTGCAGGTTTGATGTTAAGGTCATCAACGGACGGATTTTGAATTGTGATCGTAGGCACCCGCAGGAGAAACTATTGCTGAAGGACCAAGAGATAATTGCAGATTTCTTCCTTCTCCCTCTTAACAATCATGAGGCCATGCTCAGAATTAAATGGTTGATGATATTAGGTGATATTTTCTAGAATTTTATGAAACTAATTATGAAATTTTACAGTAAGGAGAAACATGTGACATTGCACGGGAAACGTGGGGGCGACATAACAACGATTTGCACACAACAAATGGAGAATGTTTTGCATAAAGCATGCAGTGGCTTTTTGGCACAACTTGAGCAGCAAACTAAGGGAGAGCCAATAGAATTTGAAGATCCAAATCTACTTCCTTTGCTTGCTGAATTTTCAAATATATTTGATGAACCGTGCAACCTACCTCTTACCCGTCGGCATGATCATTGTATAACGATTCTTCTAGGCAAATCTTCAGTAAATACTTGGCCATATCAGTATCTACATCTCCAGAAGGATGAAATAGAAAGGATTATAAAAGAGATGCTTGAAACAGGAGTTATTCGGCCGAGTTGCAACCTCTACTCTTCACCGGTGCTACTTGTACACAAGAAGGACGGAACATAGCGAATATGCGTTGATTACCGAGCTCTCAATGGCATAACCATCAAGGATAAATACCCTATTCCAGTACTAGATGAATTGCTATATGAAAGGGAGCACAAATCTTCACAAAGGTGGACCTTTGATCCGGGTATTATCAAATACGAGTGTACGAAGAAGTCATACCGAAAACCACCTTTCGAACACACAACGGCCTCTATAAATTTTTACTTTCTTCAACAAAAGTTGGGATATCTTGGGCATATCATATCAGAGGAAGGTGTGACGGTGGACCCCTTCAAAATTGGAGCAATGCAAAACTGGCTGACCCCAAGAAAAATAAAATTGCTACATGGCTTTTTGGGTTTAACAGGCTACTACTGCAAGTTCGTGAAAAACTATGGAAAGATCAGTGCACCACTTACTTCCTTACTAGAAAAAGATGTCTTCCAATGGTTGGACAGAGCCTCCGCTGCCTTCGACAAACTTAAGGCAGCCATGACGACGACGCCGGTGCTAACACTACTAGATTTCAACCGACACTTCATTATTGAGGCCGACACATCTGGAGTCAGAATTGGAGCCATTCTCATGCAAGATGGTCAACCACTCGCATACACTAGCAAAGCATTATCTCCCTCCGATCAAAATATGTCAACATATGATAAGGAGATGCTCGCCATTGTGCGCGCAGCAACGAGGTGGAGATTGTACTTGATCAGGCGATACTTTCAAATCAAGATCGACCATAAAAGCCTAAAATATCTCTTGGAGCAGAAGATATCTTCCCCCGAGCAGCAAAAATGGGTAACAAAACTTCTTGGATTTGATTTTGAAATAACTTACAAAAAGGGGAAAGAGAATGTTCTTGCAGATGCGTTTTCGCAGCTACCCGAGCAAGTTGAAGTTTCGACCGTTTCACTTCCGACCAGCGACTTCCTTGAGGATATTAAGATGGAATGGCAGGAAGATTCAAATACTAGTAAGATTATAAAAAAATTGGAGGAAGCACCAAGCCCCATGGCTCATTACAATTGGGACTCAAAAGAATTACACTATAAGGGACGCATTGTGCTTGTGACAAATTCTACTTGCATCTTCAATAGCAGATTTTGGACAAAGTTATTCCATATGCAGGGTACTAAATTGAAAAGGAGTACGACATATCACTCACAAACCAACAGCCAACCGGAAGTTTTAAATAGGTGCTTGGAGACAGCCCAAAGCCACCCACCAAATATGACTACCCAAAGAGAACTCCATACCCAACCAAGTGTCATTATTGATCGACGGATCGTGACTCGATGACGATGACCCACTAATGAAGTGCTAATATAGTGGGCGAACCTACCAAAAGAAGATGCCACTTGGGAGAACTATGACGACTTGAAGATCAAATTCCCAGAATTCATGAATCATTAGCCTCGAGGACAAGGCTGATTTGAAGAGGGCGGGTCTGTTAGGACTCTAGCTTGGAGAGTCCTAATTGAGAGGGATATTCATGTAAAACTGTTAGGACTCTAGCTAGGAGAGTCCTAATTGAGAGGGACATTCTGTTAGGACTCTAGCTAGGAGAGTCCTAATTGAGAGGGGCATTCATGTAGGAGGTGTTTTCTTAGAGAAGAATTAGGAGTTGTAAGGGAATAGGAGTCTTGACTAGGAGTCCTATTAGGAGTTGGTTAGAAGTAAGAGTCTTAAGTAGGAGTCCTATTAGGAGTTAGGGTTTAGAAGCCCTATAAATAGCCATGTATTCCTTCTCTTTTCATAAGCAATAGATGAATCTTTTCTGCAGCCTTTGAGCAGCAACTTGGAGGGAGGAACCCCTATAGAGTTCCAAGAAGGCCGATCCCCTAAAGAGATCAACCCCAAGTTTAGAATTTGCAAGGGTTCTAACACTATTCCTGCTTAGTAAAGCACAAATTTGAGCTAAAAAGGGAGAAAGAATACTTGAGAGAATAAAAAATAGAAACTCTCTTAGGATTTAAAGTCTCTTCCTCCTAGAGTTAGAAGTTTTCCAAGGGAGGAGTGTGGTCTAAAAGAGGTGTAAAGGTTCTCTTGTGAGACAATGAAAAGAAGAAAGAGTTGTATGGGTAGTTGATCTTCGCCCATTAAAGGTTGATTGGTAGTGGAAGCCAGTGGCCTCGAGTGAAGAGGAATCGGGAGTGGATGTAAGTCACGACGATCGAATCACTATAAAACTCGGTTTTCAATTTTATTTTGCTGTTTACCTTTATTGCAAACTATTGAATCTCATATTTTGATGATGAAACCACTTGATATGTGTTTATGTTTTAATCTGCGTTTTGAGTGACACAGGATGCTTCTATCAGGATGAGAGAATTAGAGTAGGAAAAATCATATTGTGCCAGAGGAACATGTCAGAAGATTGGACGTCGGGCCGGTGGATCGGTCGACGTATCGACAGAAGGCTTTGGACCGTGGACTCGGGTATCGGGCCAAGAAGAGCGGGTATTGTGCCAAGGATATCGGAGTTGTAGAGTCAACTAGCCTATTGGGCAATAGGCCGCAGGAGAGGACGATGCACCGAAGAATCGGACGAAGCGTCGAGGGACCAATGACATGCTAGACAACTTGGTTAATTGCTTAGGATTATTTGTCTTGATCGAAGTTTTGTTTTACATATGCAGGATTAACTATGATGGAAGTAAGACATGCAGTAGGAGTTGCACCGGAGTCAAGACTATGATCACGTTGGGAGTTCGAGAGTTCGATGAAAGTCCGGACGGTCGTCAGAGGTTCTGCGGGAACAAATCCGAGAAGTCCAGGAGCTTGAGTGTAACATCCCTCATTTCTAAATTTTCATATAAGTTTCTAGTTGTAATGTAAGTATCTATTTTAAATTTGATGAAAGAGCCAAAGTATGAATTTGAGAACTTATTCATAAGATTTGGGGGATTTGTTCAAAAAAAAAAAATCTGAGGACCTATATGTAAACCCTGAGGACCTAATCGTAAATATAATAATATAAGGACAAAATTGCAAAATGCATAAAATTACAAATCCCACCATTTAAGCCTCTCTGCCTTCGTTCTCAAGGAACCAGAGAAGGCAGCTGCATGGAAGAACTGAGAAAGAAAGAAAGAAGAAGATGAAAAAAAAGGGGGAAGAAGAAGAAGAAAAAATTTGGGGCTTTGAGGTTTCTTGCTCAAATCTTCTCATTTAGGGTCATAATTCTCAAAGGCAAGTGTTCTAATCTCATCCTACATAATTATTAGTCTTTGATCTCATATTTATTCTGAATTATTCGAAATATTTCAGCCTAGAACATGATATTTCCCTTGTTAGATACAAAAATCATGGATTTGAAATTTTTCGGTAAACTGACTCCTATACATTGTTTCAGTCATAATTTTTAGCATCAAATGTGGATTTAGGCAGGACCTTATTTATTTGAAAGAAACTCTTATACCTTTCTTTTGACACTAATTTTGAAAATTTTGGACACCGAATACTTACCCAAACGTCTGTTACAAATGAGCCTATGGATGTTGCAAAACAGGGATCAAAATTTATGAACTTTCGATACTAAAATGCCTATAAGTCCCTTTTAGAAATTCTGATTTATACCAAATTGACTTTATTCGAAACTAGACTTATAGACCTTTCTTTTAACATATAGGTTGAAAATTTTGGTATTTAAATGCCAATCTTGTTATCTGTTGAATCTGACCCAATGAATTCTGCAAAATAGTTATTTTGTTTTTGACCTTTGGTTACTAAATCAATGGTAACTCCTTGTTGGAGACCTTGATTCATATGAAATTTATTTCATCAGAAAATAGATTGATATATCTTTCGACAATAGCTTTCTTGAGGGTATTGGAGCATAATTGGAAATCTGAAGTATTTATCCAATGTGCCTCTCGAATTCTGCCAGAAATCGTGCTTTGGTCGATTTCGCATATTCTTATTTCATTCCTTTGGAAATTGATATCTTTTAGCTTTCTTATTCAATTGAGCTTTATATTACTACTTTGAATTCTTGTATGCTCTTGTCCTTAAAATTATTTACATTCTTGAAAACTATTGTGTAACGTTTATGCTATATTGTATTGACTCATATAGGCACATGTATATCCTATTATTCCGCATTTGCTTTCCATTTGTGCCTATTCTAGTTTCATTCCTTTGGACATTTAATTCATCTAACCTTCTTATTTGAATTGAGTTATATGTGATTGCTTGGAATCCTTGAATGCTCTTGCTTTCATTTCCTTTCAAATCTGAATACAATTGTGAAAGATTTTTGCTTACTTCGTATTGACTGGTAAAGGCACATGTATGTTTCGTTGTTCCGCGTGTGCTTCCGATAGGTGCTATTCATTGATCATACTATCCTTTTGTAATATGGTGTTTGTGGGATATTGTGAACCTTTGCCAGAAATGGTGAAGGGAGTTATGCATAGAGCCTGTGATGCTCTACCAGCCCTTATGACTTCACTCAGACATGGGTGGATGAAGCTCCCAAACGTGGGTGACCTCCCAGATGTAGGAGACTTATGTTTGATGGTCATTTAGAAATGGATGTACCATATTATGTTATGGTCCCACTTCACCTTCCGTATGTTTGATATAGTATCCAGAGCTTTGGTTATGTGTTTCTATACATGCTCTGGATAAGAATGATATGAATGTAATGTCAAATTCGACGTTTGAGCTTCTGTTTCGTATTCGTCTTTGAAATGCTCCGAAATGGTCCATACACCATTGATATGTTCCAAAATGTTTCATTTATCATTGATATGCTCCGAAACATCTCATACGCCTTTGATATGCTCCGAAATGTTTCTTTCGCTATTGTTATGCTTCGAAATGTTCCATATGTAGTTGATTTGCTCCGGGACATTTCATACGCTATTGATATGCTCCAATTACTCTATGCTCCATTTGTTATGCACCAAATAGGTTTTGAATGATATGATACATATGATTTTGTATCTAATGAGATGGTATCCTTGAGAATTCTTGTATTCTGCCTTGTATTATGATATCTTATTTGTTTGAAACCGTTTCTTTTGTTCTGAATATTCTTTGTCACTTATTGAGCTGTTTTTAGCTCACTCCGTTGTTATATAAATCTTTCAGGTCAAGTTGTCACTCTTCGAGATGTTTTGAATTGGGTTGAGGCAATGGAGAGCTATTCAGAATTATGGGCAAGTCTTGTTGGTTATTATATTATTGTGGTATAAGCATATTTTGTATGTAATGAAATGTTGTCGACAAATCAAAATTGATATACTGTGTAAAAGTGTTAGAAGATATCTCTTATCTGGAATTTCGGAATATTAAGTCTAGTTTTTGATGATATGAACTTGTGGTGAATAGTTGGAGTTCTGATTGTATAATTTATTTAGCTTGTGGATTTATAAATGTTGTTCATGTTTGTCAAGTTGGCTTGGGTTGTCATAAATATGAATTATCGAGTGATATAATACACGATTATAAACTGCACAGATTTTATTGATGTGAATTTGATTGAATATTTTTCAGTGTCCTCAAATGTTAGACTGGATCCTGGATTGGTTTATGATGAAAATTTTAATATTATCGATATCTTTCTGAGGGGCGTGACATAGGTGGTATCAGAGCATGATTTGAGGATCACTAAAATACTTCATATGTTCACATGCAAAATATATTGAGATCTAATGAACTTTGGTGATTGGTGGAAATTTTCTTTGATGCATTTTAGGAATCTAGGATAATGTATCCTAGGATGACATCCCTCATTTCTGAATTTTCGTATAAGTTTCTAGTTGTAATATAAGTATCTATTTTAAATTTGATGAAAGAGCCAAAGTATGAATTTGAGAACTTATTCATAAGATTTAGAGGAATTGTTAAAAAAAAAAAATCTGAGGACCTATATGTAAACCTTGAGGACCTAATCGTAAATATAATAATACAAAGACTAAAGTACAAAATACATAAATTTATAAATCCCACCGTTTAAGCCTCTCTGCAGAGAAGGTAGCTGCATGGAAGAACAGAGAAAGAAAGAAAGAAGAAGAGGAAAAAAAAAGGGGGAAGAAGAAGAAGAAAAAATTTGGGGCTTTGAGGTTTCTTGCTCAAATCTTCTCATTTAGGGTCATAATTCTCAAAGACAAGTATTCTAATCCCATTCTACAGAATTATTAGTCTTTGATCTCATATTTATTCTGAATTATTCGAAAGATTTTAGCCTAGAACATGATATTTCCCTTGTTAGATACAAAAATCATGGATCTGAAATTTTTCGGTAAACTGACCCCTATACATTGTTTCAGCCATAATTTTTAGCACCAAATGTAGATTTAGGCAGGACCTTATTCATTTGAAAGTAAATTTTACACCTTTCTTTTGACACTGATTTTGAAAATTTTGGACACCGAATACTTACCCAAACGTCAGTTTTAAATGAGCCTATGGATGCTGCAAAATAGGGATCAAAATTTATGACCTTTTGATACTAAAATGCCTATAAGTCCCTGTTGAAAATTCTGATTTATACCAAACTAACTTCATTCGATACTAGACTTGTAGACCTTTCTTTTGACATATAGATTGAAAATTTTGGTATTCAAATGCCTATCTTGTTATATGTTGAATCCGACCCTATGAATTCTATAAAACAGTGATTTTGTTTTTGACCTTTGGTTACTAAATCAATGATAATTCCTTGTTGGAGACCTTGATTCATACGAAATTTATTTCATTAGAAAATAGATTGATATATCTTTCGACATTAGCTTTCTTGATGGTATTGGAGCATAATTGGCAATCTAAAGTATTTATCCAATGTGCCTCTCGAATTCTGCCAGAAATCGAGCTTTGGTCGATTTCGCATATTCTTGTTTCATTCCTTTAGAAATTGATATACTTTAGCTTTCTTATTCAATTGAGCTTTATATTACTGCTTTGAATTCTTATATGCTCTTGTCCTTAAAATTATTTACATTCTTGAAAACTATTATGTAACGTTTATGCTATATCATATTGACTCATATAGGCACATGTATATCCTATTGTTCCGCATTTGCTTTCGATGTGCCTATTCCAGTTTCATTCCTTTGGACATTGAATTCATCTAACCTTCTTATTTGAATTGAGTTATATGTGATTGCTTGGAATCCTTGAATGCTCTTGCATTCATTTTCTTTCAAATCTGAATACAATTGTGAAAGATTATTGCTTACTTTATATTGACTCGTAAAGGCACATGTACGTTTTGTTGTTCCGCGTGTACTTCCGATAAGTGCTATTCTTTGTTCATACTATCCTTTTGTCCTCTGGTGTTTGTGGGATATTATTAAACTTTGCTAAAAATGGTGAAGGGAGTTATGCATAGAGCCTGTGATGCTCTACCGGCCCTTATGACTTCACTCAGACGTGGGTGGATGGAGCTCCCAAACGTGGGAGACCTCCCAGACGTGGGAGACTTATGTTTGGTGGTCATTTAGAAATGGATATACCATATTTTGTTATGGTCCCACTTCACCTTCCGTATGTTTGATATGGTATCCAAAGCTTTGGTTATGTGTTTCTATACATGCTCTGGATAAGAATGATATGAATGCAATGTCAAATTCGACGTTTGAGCTTCTATTTCGTATTCGTCTTTGAAATGCTCTGAAATGGTCCATACGCCATTGATATGTTCCACAATATGTCATTTATCATTGAAATGCTCCGAAACATCTCATACACCTTTGATATGCTCCGAAATGTTTCTTTTGCTATTGTTATGCTTCGAAATGTTCCATATGTGGTTGATATGCTCCGGGACATTTCATACACTATTGATATGCTCCAATTCTCTATGCTCCATCTGTTATGAATCAAATAGGTTTTGAATGACATGATACATATGATTTTGTATCTAATGAGATGGTATCCTTGAGAATTCTTGTATTCTGCCTTGCATTATGATATCTTACTTGTTTGAAACTGTTTCTTTTATTCTGAATATGCTTTGTCACTTGCTGAGCTGTTTTTAGCTCACTCCATTGTTATATAAATCTTTCAGGTCAAGTTGTCACTCTTTGAGATGTTTTGAATTGGGCTGAGGTAGTGGAGAGCTATTCAGAATTATGGGCAAGTCTTATTGGTTATTATGTTATTGTGGTATAAGCATATTTTGTATGTAATGAAATGTTGTCGACGAATCAAAATGGATATACTGTGTAAAAGTGTTAGAAGATGTCTCTTATGTGGAATTTCGGAATGTTAAGTCTAGTTTATGATGATATGAACTTTTGGTAAATAGTTGGAGTTCTGATTATATAATTTATTTAGCTTATGGATTTATAAATGTTGTTCATATTTGTCAAGTTGGCTTGGGTTGTCATAAATGTGAATTATCGAGTGATATAATACATGATTATAAACTACATAGGTTTTAGTAATGTGAATTTGATTCAATGTTTTTCATTGTCCTCAATTGTTAGATTGGATCCTGGATTGGTTTATGATGAAAATTTTAATATTATCGATATCTTTCTGAGGGGCGTGACATTGCCAAAGAAGCTCGTCGGAACTCGCCAAGTGGATCGTCGCAAGTCCAGGAGTTGGCCGGAAGTTTGCCGGAGCATCGCCGAAGGTTCGTAGGATGTTCACTGTAAGTTCGCCTGAAGCTCGCCAGAAGAAGCGATCAACGCACCGGAGCAAGTTGTAGTAAATGTCTTAAAGAAATATCATAGTTAGCATGTAGATTAAGCTAGGAATGGGAGGTGATCCCATTAATTTAATCTACGGGCAATTGGGCCCTTAACAGACCCAAATTTAATCTGCGGATTAGCCCATTCGGACCCAGATTTCTTGGCCGGTGGTGGCACCACCCAGGAGATGGTCTCCCAGGAAAGCTGGGCGGTTACACCGCCCAGGTCAGGCGGTGGCACCGCTTGGGCTTAGTCTCCGAGCGAGACTGGGCGGTGCAACCACCCCAGTCAGGCAGTGGCACTGCCTAGGCTCAATCTTCGAGTGAGATTGGGTGGTACAACCGCCCCTGTCAGGTGGTGGCACCACTAGAGCTCGGTCTCCGAGCTTTGTTAGGCGGTTGTACCGCCCCAGTCCGGAGGTAGTACTGCTAGGACCCCGAAAATCTGGGAAAAGATATTTTTGAGCTCCAAATTCAAACTAGTTTGGGGCCTATATATACCCCACCCTTTCTTGCATGAAAGGGCACTGAAAATACAATCTTACTCTATAATTTTTAGAGCTTAAAAGTGTTGTAAAGGCTAGAAGTTCTCCTCCCTCTTTTCTTCCAAGTTTTAATATTTCAATAGAGGAGAGAAAATTCTGTAAGGGTTGTCTCCTAAGCCCATCAAAAGGAGTGAAACTATAAACGGGTGGTTGGCCTTCGCCTATTGAAGGAAGGCCTCTAGTGGACGTCGGTGATCTCATCGGAAGAGGAAGCCAAAAGTGGATATAGGTCAAGAATTATCGAACCACTCTAAATCTTGGTTTGTATTTACTTTCTGTTCTCTATCTTAACTGCAAACTACCTCTATAGCTTTACTTTAACTGCACTTCGCCTAATCTAAGTTAAAGCAACTTCCGAATCAGCTTTCATACCGAAATCGCTTTTATCGTACGAACGTCTATTTCGGTTTGCAATTACATTCTGTTCTCTATCTTAACTGCAAACTACCTTTATATCTTTACTTTAACTATATCTCATTTGATCATAAGTTAAAGTGATTTCTGAATCGGCTTTCTTACGAAATTATTTTTATCATACGAACGTCGTTTTAAATCGTCGAAAGTTTTCCGCTACACTAATTCACCCCCCCCCTCTTAGTGCTCTTGATCCTAACAATTGGTATCAGAGCCTCGTTATTTCTCACTTGGATTAACACCCAAGAGAAATGGCTCTTTTCGACAAACAAGAGGGTCACTTTCTCATTCGTCCTCCTTTCTTCAATGGGACGGACTATTTTTATTGAAAAACTCGAATGAGAGTTTTCTTGCTTTCATTGAATCTTGATTTATGGCATATAGTTGAAAACAGTTTTGAAATGTCTTCTCTTCTAATAAACCATTAGAATGATTTGGAGAAGAAGACGTTTTCTTTAAATGCTAGAGCTATGAACGCTCTATTTTGTGCCTTAGATAAAACGAAGTTTAATCATGTTTCTACTTGCGAAATGGCTTTCGATATTTGGCGCACTCTTGAAATAACACATAAAGGGACTTGCAATGTTAAAATTTTGAAAGTTAATTTTTTAATGCATGATTTTAAACTTTTTCATATGAAACCAAGCAAAACTATTGTTGACATGTACACCCGTTTTATGGATGTCGTCAATGGTTTAAAATCACTTGGTAGAAGTTTTTCGGATTTTGAACTTGTAAACAAGATTTTGCATTCTCTTTCTAAAAATTGGAATTCAAAAGTAACTGCGATACAAGAAGCTAAAAACCTAAACAACTTACCACTTGAAGAACTAATTAGTTCGTTGATGACATATGAAATGGTGCACAATGCACATGATGAACATGATGAACAAAATCACCTTCCAAAGAACAGGAAGGATTTGGGACATAGAACATTTGAAGACCTCTCGAGCATAAGCTCAAGTGATGGTGAACAAGAACTACTCACTAAGAAAATTTAAAAATTAAAGAAACAAAAATTTAAGAACAAAAAGAACGAAACTACTTACTTTGAACGCAAGAAGAAGAACACAAAGTGGGATGTGTTGAATCTCGGATTTTGATGATATAATCAATTGGTGGGTTAATTGATCTAATCCATATTATTGAGTTAAGTGTGCAGGATTAACTATGATAACCAGAAAATATAAAGCAAGGATACCAGAGTCAAGATCGATGGATGTTTAAGAGTCCGAAGAATCGTCGGAGATGCTGCCGGAACCAACCGAGAAGAAATCAGGAACCTATCAGAATTTTCGAAAGTTCGCCGAAGAGATCGTCGGAGGTTCACGGAGATCACCGAGAAGGCTCAGCTACTCGTTAAAGTCATCACAAGATCGGGAGCTTGATGGGAGTCCGTCGGAAAGCTCGTCGGAATAAGACTCGATGTTCGCGGTTGAAAACTTGCTTAGGATGTGTTTTGGTTATGTAGTTCACTTGTAATTAGGATTAGGATTAAGAGATAATCCTATATCTTGGTTAGGGGCCAACTGGGCCCAAAGTCAGATTTGGTTTGGGCTAAAACTAAGCCAAACCAGCGAACCGGAGAGCCAGGCGGTGGCACCGCCCAGCACCCGAGAGCTGGGCGGTGACACCTCTTGGGCTGGGCGGTTGCACCGTCCAGCACCCGAGCGCTGGGCGGTGGCACCGCTAGCATTGGGAACCCAAAGAGAATTCAAATTTTGGAGCCCAAATTTGAATCCTCTTGAGGCCTATAAATACCTCTCAAATCTCAGCTGAGATAATAACTTTTGAGAAGCATTTTGATTGAGAGAAAAGTCTTAGCAAGTCTTGTTTTCAATTTGCTAGAGAGTTCTCCTCCTTCTTTCTTATTGAAAAATTTGTAAGAGGTTGAACTGTTTGTAAAAGGTTGTAAGAGGGGTATTTACTCTTTCATTTCAAGAGATTTGTTAGTGGAAGGTGGGAGCCTCATCAAAGAGGGGCCTCGCAAGTGGATGTAGGTCATTTGACCGAACCACTCTAAAATCAGCGTAATCTCTGGTTTGCATTTCATTATTGTTGTTTACATTACTGCAAACATTCTTACATGCTTTAGTTTCTTATTACCTTTGCTACGCAACTTTAAGAATACGCCTTCAAGTTAAGCTTTTCAAGTTCCATCCTTATCGTACGAAAGATTTTTCTAAAACCGAAGTTTTAATCCGCTGCACTAATTCACCCCCCCCCCCCTCTTAGTGTAACACTCCTGATTTCCGAATTTTCGTATAAATTTCTGGTGATAATGTAAGCATCTATTTTAAATCGACAAAAGAAATAGAGTATGACTCAGAGGTAACTTATTTTTAAGATTTGGGAGATCTGTTCAAAAAAAAAAAAAAAAGAAAGAATCTGAGGACCTATATGTAAACCCTAAGGACCTAATCGTGAATATGATAAAAACAAGGACTAAACTGCAAAATGTACAAGAAGGCACCTACGTGGATGATCAGGGAAAGAAAGAAAGAAGAAGAAGAAGAAGGAGAAGAAGAAGAAGAAGAAGAAGAAAAAAGAATTTGGGGATTTAAGGGTTCTTGCCCAAATCCTTTCACTTAGGGTCAAAATTCTCAAAGGCAAGTGTTCTAACCCCATCCTATAGAATTTTTAGTCTCTGTTTTTATGTTGATTCAAAATAAACTGAAGGATTTCTATTTAGAAACTGATATGTTCTCTCCTTGGACATAGAACCATAGATTCTGAAATTTTTCGGTAAACTGACCCCTATATACGGTTCCATCTATAATTTTTAGTACGAAATGCAGATTTGAGCAGGACCTAGTTTGTCTGAAATTAGACTCTTATATCTTTCTTTTGAAACAAATTTTGAAGATTTTGGACACCGAACACTTACCCAATCATCTGTTTCAAATGAGCCTATAGATGCTGCAAAACAGGGATCAAGATTTCTGACCTTTTGATACTAAAATGCCTATAACTCTCTGTTGAAAATTCTGATTTGTACCAAACTGACTTTGTCCGAAACTAGACTTGAGACCTTTCTTTTGACATATAGTTTGAAAATTTTGGAATTCAAATGCCTACCCTATTATCTGTTGAATCCGACCCTATGTATTCTGCAAAACAGTGATTGTGTCCTTGACCTTGTGTTACCAAATCAAAGGTAACTCCTTGTGGGAAACCCTGATTCGTATGAAACTTGTTTCAACAGAAAATAGGTTGATATATCCTTCAACAATAGCTTTCTTAAGGGTATTGGAGCATAATTGATGATCTGAAATATTTGTTCTATGTGCCATTGGAATTCTATCAGAAATCGAGCTTTGGTGGATTTCGCGTATTCTGTTTCATTCCTTTGGATATTGAATTCATCTAATCTTCTTATTTGAATTGAGCCAAATATTTGCTTGGAATCCCTGTATACTCTAGCTTTCATTTCATTCCAAATCTGAATACATTTGTAAGAGTTCTGTTCCTTGCATCGTATTGTCTCGAAAAGGCACATGTATGTTTTTGTTGTTCCGCGTGTGCTTCTGATATATGCTACTTATTGTTGAACTGCCTTTTTGTACTCTAGTGATTGTGGGACTGTCTGGACCTTTGCCAGAAATGGTAAAGGGTATGTGCTTAGAGCCTGCGATGCTCTGCCGGCCCCCTCTGACTTCACCTAGACGTGGGTGGATGGAGCTCCCAAACGTGGGAGACTTCTGTCTGGTTGTCATTCAGAAATGGATGTATCACGTTCTGTTTGAGGTCCCACTACACCTTCTGTATGTTTGACATGATATCCAGAGCTTTGGTTATGCGTTTTGTACATGCTTTGGATAAGAATGATATGAATGCAACGTCAAAGACGACGTTTGAGCTTCTGTTTGGTATGTGATATTGATAAGCTCCAAAATATTTCATTCATTGTTGTTATGCTTCGAAATGTTCCATACGCTGTTGATATGCTCCGGAACATTTCATATAACATTGATAAGCTCCGATATGTTTCATTTGTTAATGTTATGCTCCAAAACGTTTAATTCGTTTCTGATATGCTCCAATTACTCTATGCCCCATCTGTTATGAACCAAATATGTATGATTGAAAGGACAATTATGATTCTGCACCTAATGATATTATGTCTACGAATTCGTATATTCTGCCTTGTATTTTGAAACTTTATCGCTTTGGGAATTGTCCTCTTTGACATGGATATGTTAGTCACTTGCTGAGCTCTTTATGCTCACCCCGTTTGTTGATAAATTTTTCTGGATAGCATATCGCTTGCTTAAATGTTAAGATTGGGCTGAGGCAGTGGAAAGTTAGAAGATTTTAGGCAGATCTTTGTTAGCGTATATGTATTTGTTGTTTAAGCCACTCTGCATCTAATGAAATGTTGACGATGAATCTAAACCTGTGGATTTTGTGTAAGTTAAAGGATCCATCATGTATAGGATTTTGGAATGTTAAGTTAACTTCCTGTAATGATATGAACTTATGGTAATTGTTGGTTTGGTGACTGCATAGACTTTCCCCACTTGTGAATTTATGTTGTGGTTATTATTTTGATGAGTTGAGTTCAGATTGTATGAATTATGGAGTGATGTGTGGTATGTTTATGAACTGCACAGGGTTATGAATTTGTAGACTATAGAGGTAAAATTTTGATCTGAATGTTTTCTTAGTGACCTCAAATGTATGTTTGGATCCTGGGTTAGTTGTGATGAAAATTTTAAATATTGTGGATATTTTGAGTGGCGTGACAGACGTGGTATCAGAGCATGATTTGAGAATCACTAAGAATATTATTTTTTTGAGGTTTATTGACTATCATTTAGAGATTGATTAAAGAAAATATTCTTTTGATGTTTTAGGAAGCAAGGATGACGAGATCATCTGGTTCTCCTGTTGCATCTACTGCTGATCAATTGAGTGGTATCATGCAGACTTTGGAGACTATGGCATAAGTGATGCAACAACAACAACAACCTATCCTACAAGGAAGAAATGATGGAACAGGAACATCAAACCAGACTGGGATGGGAATTGAACAGTTTAAGAAGCTTAGTCCTCTCAGTTTTAGTGGTGAGTCTGATCCAATGGTGGCAGAACGATGGATGATGCAGATAGAGAAAATATTTGATGCCTTAAATTACCCTGATGATCGAAAGGTTTTTCTTGCCACCTTTATGCTGGAAGGAGAAGCCGAACACTAGTGGAGAATGATTAAGAGGATGTCTGAAATCAAACATGAGCCAATGACATGGAAGTTATTCCAAGAAAAGTTTAATGATAAATATTTTCCAGATTGTATGAGAGAGCAAAAAGAATTGGAGTTCTTGAATCTTATCCAGGGAAGTATGACGGTTACAAAGTATTAATCTAAATTCACTGAGCTCTCCAGGTTTGCCACACATATGACTGATGATGAATCTAGGAAGGCAAGAAGGTTTGAAAGGGGATTATGGCCAGCAATAAGAAGCCGAATATCAGCTTTAAAACTACAAACATATGCAGATACGGTAGAAAGAGCTTTGAAAATTGAATGAGACATGGAGGAAATTCAAGAAATCATTGGCAAGAACAAAAAGGACAAATTTACTAGCAAAAGCAGGAGAGAAAATGAATATGAAGCTAGTAACAAGAGGTTTAAGACATCTGGATTTGAGAAATGGAAACCATCGCGGAGGACTCAGTCATGTGCAAAATGTGGATTAAATCATGAAACAAGTTAGTGTTTTCGGGTGACTGGAGCCTGTTTTGCTTGTGGAAGGTTAGATCATCAATTAAGAGATTGCCCACTGAAAAGGAAGAAAGAGCCACTATCTCCTAGACCCTCAGCCCATGCTAGAGTGTACGCTATCACTGAACAAGATTCTAAAGCTTCTAAATCAGTGGTGGAAGGTATTCTTCATGTTTCTAAAAGAAATGCAAAAGTTTTGTTTGATCCCGGCTCCAACTTATCTTTTGTTTCACAATACTTTGCTTGTCACTTGGATATTCTACCTAGACCCCTGGATTATATGTTATATGTAACAACTGCTGTTGGAGATTCATTGGCAACAAACTTGGTTTACCCATCTTGTTTGATCTCTATTGGAGAACACGAACTCTTTGCTGATTTGATTCTCCTAGAGATCCAGGGTTTTGATATTATACTTGGCATGGATTGGTTATCTTCTCATCACGCTAGTATTGATTGTTACAAGAAAATAATTACTTTCTGCATACCAGATCAGCCTATATTTTTCTTTGAGGGCATTAGGCATGATTTGCCTCCTTGCTTGATATCAGCACTTCAAGCTTATCGTCTTATGCAGAAAGGTTGTTTTTGTTATATGGTGTGTGTAAAGGAGCATTCAAATCAAGAAACCCACCTAGATGAAATTTTAGTGGTCAAAGAATTCCCTGATGTATTCCCAGATGAATTGCCTGGTTTACCTCTAGATAGAGAGGGTGAATTTGCTATTGATATGGTCTCCAGTACAACCCCAATATCTAAGCCTCCCTACAGAATGGCACCACTCGAGCTAGAGGAATTAAAGAAGCAAATACAAGAATTATTAGATAAGGGTTTCATACGACCCAGTGTATCCCCATGGGGTGCTCCGGTACTATTAGTGAAGAAGGATGGAACATTGAGGCTTTGTATTGATTATAGACAGTTGAATCAGGTGACCATAAAAAACAAGTATCCCATACCTAGAATTGATGATTTGTTTGATCAACTGCAGGATGCACAAGTATTCTCTAAGATTGACCTGAGGTCAGGTTACTATCAGTTGAAGATCAAGGAGGAGGATATTTCAAAAACAGCTTTCAGAACTCGATATGGTCATTATGAATTCTTGGTGATGCCATTTGGTTTGACAAATGCCCCTGCAGCTTTTATGGAACTAATTAATAGGATATTTCAACCGCTCTTGGATATCTGTGTAATTATATTTATTGATGACATATTGGTGTATTCAAGGAGTAATCAAGAGCATGAGGAACACTTGAGAAATGTATTGTCCATACTAAGAGAAAAGAAGTTGTATGCAAAGTTCAGCAAATGTGAATTTTGGTTGAATGAAGTTGCTTTCTTAGGCCATGTGATTTCAGGGAAGGGTATATCTGTTGATCCAAGAAAAATAGAAGCCGTAGTTGAATGGGAAGCACCAACAAATGTAACGGAAGTTAGAAGTTTCTTGGGCATGGCAGGTTATTACAGGAGATTTGTGGAGGGATTTTCTCGAATTGCTCGACCTCTCACCAAACTCACTAAGAAGAATATGAAATTTGTATGGGGTGATGATTGTGAGCAAAGTTTTCAAGAGTTAAAAAGAAGATTGACTAGTGCCCCTATTCTCACTATTCCAAGTGGTAGTGATGAGTTTGTAGTTTATACTGATGCTTCAAGAAAGGGCCTAGAATGTGTTTTGATGCAGGAAGGGAGAGTAATTGCGTATGCTTCTAGGCAACTTAAAGGTTATGAATTGAATTATCCAACTCATGATTTGGAATTGGCAGCAATTATTTTTGCTCTAAAGATTTAGAGACACTATTTGTATGGTCGACAGTTTGAAATCTTTACTGATCACAAGAGTTTAAAATATATTTTCACTCAGAAAGAGTTAAACATGAGGCAGCGAAGATGGATAGAACTTCTGAAGGATTATGATTGTGCCATCCATTATCACCCGGGTAAGGCCAATGTTGTAGCTAATGCACTTAGTAGGAAATCTACAAGTTTTATGGCTAGTCTAGTCGTGAAGCAATGGAAGTTATTAGAAGAAAATTTTGATTTGAAAGCTTTGAGGAAAGAGCAAGACTCGATGATATTGATGGCCTCCATTCAAGTGCAATCTGATCTTATTCAACAAATTAAGGAAGGACAATTATGAGATCCATATTTAATCTACTTGAGGAATGAAGTAGAAAAGGAATTGAAGCCACAATTTCAAGTTTCAAAGGATGGCCTATTGAGATTTGGGGAGAGAGTATGTGTACCAAATGAACTGGATATCAATAATCAAATCCTAAAGGAAAGTCATACTTCGAAGTACACCATACATCCTGGGAGCACTAAGATGTATAGAGATCTTCAAAGTCATTATTAGTGGGAAGGCATGAAGAAGGAAATTGCAATGTATGTTTCAAAATGTTTGACTTGTCAGCAAATCAAAGTAGAACACCAAAGACCTGGAGGGTTGTTGCAACCTTTAGATATTCCTGAATGGAAATAGGAATGTATTACTATGGATTTTGTTTCAGGACTACCCAGAACCTCTAGAAAGTATGATGCTATTTGGGTTATCATCGATAGGTTGACAAAATCTGCACACTTCCTACCAATTAATATGACTTATTCACTTGATAGACTTGCAGATTTATATGTTAATGAAATAGTAAGACTTCATGGTATTCCAAAGGAGATCATCTCTGATAGAGACTCCAGATTTCTCTATAGATTCTGGAGAAGATTACAGGAATCTATGGGCACTAAAGTCAAGTTTAGTACTGCATATCATCCTCAGACTGATGGTCAGTCAGAAAGAACAATTCAAACACTTGAGGATTTACTTAGAGCCTATGTTATGGATTGGAAAGTTGAATGGGATAAAGATATTTCACTTGTTGAGTTCATTTATAATAATAGTTATCATTCAAGTATTCAGATGGCTCCTTATGAAGCTTTATATGGACGGAAGTGCATAACACCTATATGTTGGGAGGAAGTTGGTGATAGAAAGCTGTTAGCATCGGACAAAGTACAAGAAACTACCGAGAAAATTCAAGTTATAAGGAAAAGATTAAAAGCTGCTCAGAGTCGTCAAAAGAGTTATGCCGACAATAGGAGACGAGATATTGAGTTTGAAATCGGAGATTTTGTATTCTTAAAAGTCTCCCCTTCCAAAGGCATTATAAGGTTTGGAAAGAAAGGAAAGTTAAGCCCAAGATTTATTAGACCTTTTGAGGTTCTTGAGAGGGTTGGTTCTGTCGCTTATAGGATTGCCTTGCCACCAGCATTGAGCCATGTCCATGATATATTTCATGTCTCGATGATTAGGAAGTATATATATGACCCTTCTCACATCATTGAGTATGAGCTGATGGAGATCAATAGAGATTTATCTTATGTGGAAGAGCCTATTCAGATTGTTGATAAGAAAGAAAAAATCCTAAGGAATCGGGTCATCCCACTAGTTCAAGTAATTTGGAGACATCATGCCGGAGAGGAAACAACTTGGGAGCTAGAGGAGGAAATGAAAAAGGTGTACCCCCGTCTTTTCGTCGATAGAGGTACGATAAATTTAGAGGACTAAAATTTTCTTTTAAGGGGGGGGAGGTGTAACACCTCTCATTTCCGAATTTTCGTATAAATTTCTGGTGATAATGTAAGCATCTATTTTAAATCGACAAAAGAAATAGAGTATGACTCAGAGGTAACTTATTTTTAAGATTTGGGAGATATGTTCAAAAAAAAAAAAAAAAAGAAAGAATCTGAGGACCTATATGTAAACCCTAAGGACCTAATCGTGAATATGATAAAAATAAGGACTAAACTACAAAACGCACAAAATGACAAATCCCACCGCTTAAGCCTCTCTGCCTTCGTTCTTAAGGAAGCAGAGAAGGCAGCTGCGTGGATGATCAGGGAAAGAAAGAAAGAAGAAGAAGAAGAAGGAGAAGAAGAAGAAGAAGAAGAAGAAAAAAGAATTTGGGGCTTTAAGGGTTCTTGCCCAAATCCTTTCACTTAGGGTCAAAATTCTCAAAGGCAAGTGTTCTAACCCCATCCTACAGAATTTTTAGTCTCTGTTTTTATGTTGATTCAAAATAAACTGAAGGATTTCTATTTAGAAACTGATATGTTCTCTCCTTGGACATAGAACCATAGATTCTGAAATTTTTCGGTAAACTGACCCCTATATACGGTTCCAGCTATAATTTTTAGTACGAAATGCAGATTTAAGCAGGACCTAGTTTGTCTGAAATTAGACTCTTATATCTTTCTTTTGACACAAATTTTGAAGATTTTGGACACCGAACACTTACCCAATCATCTGTTTCAAATGAGCCTATAGATGCTGCAAAACAGGGATCAAGATTTCTGACCTTTTGATACTAAAATGCCTATAACTCTCTGTTGAATCCGACTCTATGTATTTTGCAAATGCCTACCCTATAAATGTATAACTCTCTATTGAATCCGAGCCTATAAATGAGCCTATAGATGCTGCAAAACAGGGATATATAGTTTGAAAATTTTGGAATTCAAATGCCTACCCTATTATCTGTTGAATCTGACCCTATGTATTCTGCAAAACAGTGATTGTGTCCTTGACCTTGTGTTACCAAATCAAAGGTAACTCCTTGTGGGAAACCCTGATTCGTACGAAACTTGTTTCAACAGAAAATAGGTTGATATATCCTTCAACGATAGCTTTCTTAAGGGTATTGGAGCATAATTGATAATCTGAAATATTTGTTCTATGTGCCATTGGAATTCTGTCAAAAATCGAGCTTTGGTCGATTTCGCGTATTCTATTTCGTTCCTTTGGATATTGAATTCATCTAATCTTCTTATTTGAATTGAGCCAAATATTTGCTTGGAATCCCTGTATACTCTGGCTTTCATTTCATTCCAAATCTGAATACATTTGTAAGAGCTTTGTTCCTTGCATCGTATTGTCTCGAAAAGGCACATGTATGTTTTTGTTGTTCCGCGTATGCTTCCGATATATGCTACTTATTGTTAAACTGCCCTTTTGTACTCTGGTGATTGTTGGACTGTCTGGACCTTTGCCAGAAATGGTAAAGGGTATGTGCTTAGAGCCTGCGATGCTCTGCCGGCCTCCTCTGACTTCACCTAGACGTGGGTGGATGGAGCTCCCAGACGTGGGAGACTTCTGTCTAGTGGTCATTCAGAAATGGATGTATCACTTTCTGTTTGAGGTCCCACTACACCTTCTGTATGTTTGACATGATATCCAGAGCTTTGGTTATGTGTTTTGTACATGCTTTGGATAAGAATGATATGAATGCAACGTCAAAGACGACGTTTGAGCTTCTGTTTGGTATGTGATATTGTTAAGCTCTAAAATATTTCATTCATTGTTGTTATGCTTCGAAATGTTCTATACGCTGTTGATATGCTCCGGAACATTTCATATGCCATTGATAAGCTCCGATATGTTTCATTTGTTAATGTTATGCTCCAAAACGTTTTATTTGTTTCTGTTATGCTCCAATTACTCTATGCCCCATCTGTTATGAACCAAATATGTATGATTGAAAGGACAATTATGATTCTGCACCTAATGATATTATGTCTACGAATTCGTATATTCTGCCTTGTATTTTGAAACTTTATCGCTTTGGGAATTGTCCTCTTTGACATGGATATGTTAGTCACTTGCTGAGCTCTTTATGCTTACCCCGTTTGTTGATAAATTTTTCAGGATAGCGTATCGCTTACTTAAATGTTAAGATTGGGCTGAGGCAGTGGAAAGTTAGATGATTTTGGGCAGATCTTTGTTAGCGTATATGTATTTGTTGTTTAAGCCACTCTGCATCTAATGAAATGTTGACGATGAATCTAAACCTGTGGATTTTGTGTAAGTTAAAGGATCCATCATGTATAGGATTTTGGAATGTTAAGTTAACTTCCTGTAATGATATGAACTTATGGTAATCGTTGGTTTGGTGACTGCATAGACTTTCCCCAATTGTGAATTTATGTTGTGGTTATTATTTTGATGAGTTGAGTTCAGATTGTATGAATTATCGAGTGATGTGTGGTATGTTTATGAACTGCACAGGGTTATGAATTTGTAGACTATAGAGGTAAAATTTTGATCTGAATGTTTTCTTAGTGACCTCAAATGTATGTTTGGATCCTAGGTTAGTTGTGATGAAAATTTTAAATATTGTGGATATTTTGAGGGGCATGACACTTAGTGCCGCTCCGATCCTAACAAGTGGTATCAGAGCCAGGTTATCTCTCATATTTGGTTTAATACCCAAGAGAGATGGCTTACTCTGGCATGCAAGAGGGCCACTCTATTGCACGACCACCTTTGTTTAATGGGTCGGATTACACATATTGGAAGACTCGCATGAGGATCTTCCTCATTTCTATGGACTTTGAGCTTTGGTCTATTGTTGAAAACGGATTTCAAAAATCTTCTCTTCCGATGAGCGAATGGAATGAATCAAAGAAGAAGGTTTTTGCTTTAAATGCAAAGGCTATGAATGCCTTATTTTGTGCACTAGACAAAAATGAATTTAATCGTGTTTCAATTTGTGATTCGGCCTTTGATATTTGGAGAACTCTTGAGGTCACTCATGAAGGCACTAGCCGAGTGAAAGAGTCCAAAATCAATATCCTTGTGCACTCTTACGAACTTCTCCGAATGAAACTAAGTGAGTCCATCGGAGACATGTACACCCGGTTTACGGATGTCATCAATGGACTCAAAGCTCTTGGTAAAGATTTTACTAACTTTGAACTAGTAACTAAAATCTTAAGATCTCTCCCTAAAAGTTGGGATCCAAAAGTTACGGCCATTCAAGAGGCCAAAGACCTTAAAGCATTCCCTCTTGAAGAACTCATTGGGCCTCTAATGACCTACGAAATGACATGTCAAGCTCATGACGAGCTCGAGAACCCCCTTCCAAAGAACAGGAAGGATATGACACTCAAATCACAAGAAGACCACTTGAAAGGAACATTAAGTGATGAGGACAGTGACAATGACATTGCACTTTTGACTCAAAAATTTAAGAAATACTTAAGAAAGAACAAATTTAAAAATAATACAAAAAACAAATTTGAACAAAAGAAGGACCAAGTGATTTGCTATGAATGTAAAAAACCGGGACACTACAAGAACGATTATCCTCAAGCCAAGAAGAGAACATCAAAGAAGAAGGCGCTCAAGGCAACGTGGGATGATTCAAGTGCGTCCGAAGAAAAGGAGTCCAACACCGAGCAAGTTGCTCATTATGCGCTAATGGCTTTAGGAGAAGAGGTATGTGATTTATTTAATGAAGATTTATCTTTTGAAGAACTCTCTATCGCTTTTCATGAATTATTTGATGAATGTAGAACTGTTAGCAAGAAGTTAAGTATCTTAAAGAAAAATGATTTTGATGATGATCTTGGTTTTGATAATTTGAATTTAAACGAACCCCCTCCTCAAAATAGCCATTTGAATGCATCTTCTTCCGAAATTTCTTTACCCAAAGAATGGAAGTATGTAGATGCTCATCCAAAGGAGCTAATTATAGGAGATACAACAAAAGGGGTTAAAACTCGTTCTTCTTTCAAGAATTTTTGTGCCAATGCTGCTTTCCTTTCTCAAATTGAACCTAAATGCATTGTCGAAGCCTTAAAAGATGATTTTTGGGTCATTGCAATGCAAGAAGAATTGAACCAATTTGAGAGGAATGAGGTATGGAAGCTTGTTCCTAGACCAAGTGACCACTTAATCATAGGTACTAAGTGGGTCTTTAGAAACAAGCAAGACGAAAATGGTATCGTGGTTAGAAACAAGGCTAGATTAGTGGCCAAAGGTTTCAACCAGGAAGAAGGTATCGATTACGAAGAAACCTTCGCTCCCGTGGCTCGATTAGAAGCCATAAGGATGCTCCTTGCCTATGCTAGTAGTAATAATTTTAAACTATTTCAAATGGATGTCAAAAGTGCTTTCTTGAATGGTTTTATTTCCGAAGAAGTATATGTCGAACAACCTCCCGGATTTGAAAATTCTCTTCTTCCTAATCATGTATTTAAATTGACTAAAGCTCTCTATGGCTTGAAATAAGCTCCTAGAGCTTCTTGGTATGAAAGGCTTAGTTCCTTTCTTATTTTAAATAATTTTACCAAAGGCAAGGTTGATACTACATTATTTATTAAACATTTTGAAAATAATTTTCTTATTATACAAATTTATGTTGACGATATTATTTTTGGCTCTTCGGATGAATCACTATGTGAATCATTTGCCAAATGTATGAGTCATGAATTTGAAATGAGTTTAATGGGTGAATTAACTTTCTTTTTAGGATTACAAATCAAACAACTTAGTGATGGTATATTTCTTAACCAATCCAAATATACATTAGAATTGTTAAAACGATTTAACATGGATAATTCAAAAGCAATAAACACCCCTATGAGTACTGCGACTAAGTTAGATATGGATGAAAATAGTGAAAATTTTGATCAAAAAACATATAGGGGAATGATAGGTAGTCTACTCTACCTCACCGCGACTAGACCAGATATTATGTTTAGTGTAGGACTTTGCGCTAGGTTTCAATCTAATCCTAAATTATCTCATCTGAAGAGTGTTAAAAGAATATTTAGGTATCTTAAAGGAACTCCAAATTTAGGATTATGGTATCCAAAATCTGAAAAATTTGATTTAATAGCTTATGCAGATGCCGATTTTGGCGGATGCAGGATAGATAGAAAAAGTACATCCGGAACATGCCAATTTTTAGGACATGCACTTGTTTCTTGGACTTCCAAGAAACAAAATTCAGTTGCACTATCTACGGCGGAAGCCGAATACATTGCTGCAAGTGCATGTTGTGCACAAGTCATTTAGATGAAAAATACATTAGAAGACTATGTAATTCACTTCAAAAACATTCCCATAAAATGTGATAATACTAGTGCCATATGTCTTACTAAAAATCCAATTCTGCACTCTAGAACTAAGCACATCGATGTTAGGCATCATTTCATACGCGATCATGTCCTTAACAATGATGTTGTTCTAGAATTCATTGACACAAAGCATCAATTAGCAGATATATTTACAAAAGCTTTGAACGAAGATCAATTTGAATTCATTAGAAGGGAATTAGGCATGTTAAATTGTCCCTAAAATGAGCTTCACGAAAAATGACTCGTCCTTTTCCTTTCTTTTGTGGATTTGATTTCTTCCTTCTTCTTCAATTCAAAATGATCCATAACTTATGATCTTGAGGGAAGAAGCTAAACAAAAGGGAGGAAGAAAAATTTTTTTTCTTTCCTCCGCGGGATGCCAGCGGTGGCACCGACCGAGCAACCCTTATTAACCCGAGGGGTTAGGGCCGGCGGTGACACCGCCCCCAACCCGAAAAAAAGGCTCTCAAAACCCTCTCCCATTCCCTCTAACCCTCATTCTAACTCTTAGAAGCATTGGAGAAGGATTCTTGGTGGTCCAAGCTTTCCATCTCTCAACATAATCTCCATAAGGTAACACTTGAAATCCCTCTTTTTGGTATCCCATTCTCTCTTTTCTTTCCTCTTTCCCTTGCTTATTTTTCACAATTTCATCATCATCTTGTCTAGATAATGGCTCCTAAGAGATCAAAAGGAAAAAGGATTGAAGGAGATTCATTTGACCATGATCTTTTTAGATCAAAAGAGGTAGCCCTTAGCTTTCCAAAATTTGAAACACGATGTATCCATAAGGGAAAATACGTTGATCTGGATGAACTAGAGGACTTAGAACCCATTAGGTGGTTTGCACACCTAGAAGCTCTACCTCTACTACAAATAGATGAACCAATCTATCCGCGATTAGTTAGATTGTTCTATGCCAACCTATATGAGGACAACGATAGCCTAAGTACTTATCTTCTAGGAACACCCAATAGAATATTTGACAGCACGATTTGTGAGCTAATTGGCATAACTGAAAAAGATAGGGGATTCTATTTTAAAGGTAAATGGGACATCAACACAATAGGAGCAATCTATACCGAAGCCGTAGAAACAATTTTTGCAAATCCAAACCTTGACTTCCTACCCAAGAGCTGTGAACACTTACTGCCTTTCAATTATAAAATTCTTCATCACATTATCATAAGCATCATATTCCCCAAACAATTTCATCTTGACGAAATAAGTCAAATAGAGATAAGTACCATGTATTGGATTATGACCGGTCAGCATAATTGTTTTGGGTACTCAATTCGGCAACACATGTAGGATATTATGGCTAAAGATACTATGTTGCCATATGGGAGGTTAATCACTAGATTTCTTCATGCCTATGACATTTGCATCCCACCCGATGAAGAATCTATTCAAAATGATCGATATAACATAATAAATAAAAACCTACTGAAAAGACTTAGGTGCACTTTTAGCAATGGCATATGGGTTAGGCAGCCTAGAAGGACGGATCCAATTCCTCCACCAATAGAACACCCCGAAACACCAATTCTTATGGGAAATGAATCTCCTCCTCCTAGTCCTTTTGGCACAGCACCTTCAGCTCCTGTTTCCTCCTCTGAAGATCTCATTATGGCGGAACTGTCTCAGATCAAATCACAGCAAGAACAAATTCAGAATCAACAAGTTGAAATTTTGAAGACACTACGACAAATGAATGAAAAAATAGATATCATGTATCAGCACTGTGGATTGGCTCCTACGGATTAAATTGATGTATCTTTTTATTCTGTTCAGTTTGCTTTTAACAACAAGTTCAAAGTTTATCATCGATTGAACGATAACTGATCCTTCCTTTTAGATAACTACTATTTTGATCTGCATAAATGATGATGTCTTTTGGATAAACTATTTCTGACAAATTTGAATGATGAACTTTGTTTCCTATTAAATGCTAAACCTTTTTTCTATGATCATCAATTAGTTGGCTTGTCTTTTTTTGTTGATGACAAAGGGGGAGAAGTGATGACTAAGTGATGACTTACACCATAATGATAGCATGACTTATATGGATTACAAAAACTTGTGTGATATGAATGACTTATATGCCTTGCAAAATCCTTGAAAATATCACAAGATTGATTGATCATATTGAAAGCATGCCTTACATCTATATCATGAAATTTATATTGAAAATCTTTATCTTCTGTCGTAGTAAAATTCGTCTCTTTTCATTTAACTTATGATTTTCATCGAAGTTTCGTACTTACTATTGTTTAATGAGGATCCCGATAAGCTCTACGGTTAGAACTTATCGGGTTATGCTTGAATCCAATGGGATGGAATTCAAGTGTTTTTTATCTTCTCATAATATGGCATATAGATAGGGGGAGTTATATTTAACTCCGTCATCAATTGATTGTCATCATCAAAAAGGGGGAGATTGTTGAATCTCGGATTTTGATGATATAATCAATTGGTGGGTTAATTGATCTAATCCATATTATTGAGTTAAGTGTGCAGGATTAACTACGATAACCAAAAAATATAAAGCAAGGATACCGGAGTCAAGATCGATGGACGTTTAAGAGTCCGAAGAATCGTCGGAGATGCTGCCGGAACCAACCGAGAAGAAATCGGGAACCTATCGGAATTTTTGGAAGTTCGCCGAAGAGATCGTCGGAGGTTCACGGAGATCACCGAGAAGGCTCGGCTACTCGTTAAAGTCATCACAAGATCGGGAGCTTGATGGGATTCCGTCGGAAGAAAGTTCGTCGGAAAGCTCGCCGGAACAAGACTCGACGTTTGCGGTTGAAAACTTGCTTAAGATGTGTTTTGGTTATGTAGTTCACTTGTAATTAGGATTAGGATTAAGAGATAATCCTATATCTTGGTTAGGGGCTAACTGGGCCCAAAGTCAGATTTGGTTTGGGCTAAAACTAAGCCAAACCAGCGAACCGGAGAGCGAGGCAGTGGCACCGCCCAACACCCGAGAGCTGGGCGGTGACACCTCCTGGGCTGGGCGGTTGCACCGTCCAGCACCCGAGCGCTGGGCGGTGGCACCGCTTGGCTGGGCGGTGGCACCGCCAGCATCGGGAACCCAAAGAGAATTCAAATTTTGGAGCCCAAATTTGAATCCTCTTGAGGCCTATAAATACCCCTCAAATCTCAACTGAGATAACAACTTTTGAGAAGCATTTTGATTGAGAGAAAAGTCTTAGAAAGTCTTAGCAAGTCTTGTTTTCAATTTGCTAGAGAGTTCTCCTCCTTCTTTCTTATTGAAAAATTTGTAAGAGGTTGAACTGTTTGTAAAAGGTTGTAAGAGGGGTATTTACCCTTCCATTTCAAGAGATTTGCTAGTGGAAGGTGGGAGCCTCATCGAAGAGGGGCCTCGCAAGTGGATGTAGGTCATTTGACCAAACCACTCTAAAATCGGCATAATCTCTGATTTGCATTTCATTATTGCTGTTTACATTACTGCAAACCTTCTTACATGCTTTAGTTCCTTATTTCCTTTGCTGCGCAACTTTAAGAATACGCCTTCAAGTTAAGCTTTTCAAGTTCCATCCTTATCGTACGAAAGATTTTTCTAAAACCAAAGTTTTAATCCGCCGCACTAATTCACCCACCCCCCCTCTTAGTGCCGCTCCGATCCTAACAGGATGAATCGAGCTCCTCTGAAGACATGGAGAAAATCAAGAAAGGCGAGGTGGCAAACTATGCTTTAACGACATTCAACGATGAGGTAATTAAAATACCTTTAATTTATTTCAAAATTACATGATATTTTTCATGATACATTTTCCTTTTTATTTAGTTTAGAATTAATTTTCTTGAAATTTACATATTTAAAAATAAAAATACAGAAATTATGATCATGCTAGTAATATTGAAAATGATAATGAAAATTACATGTTTAATGAAAATACAAAAATAAAATTGGATCATGCTTACCTTTCTAATGATTTTAAAAATAATCATGAAAATTGCATGTCTTATGAAAATACAATAAAATGTAAGATTTAAATGTAATGATAATCCTATGTATGTTTTTGAAAATTTTCTTCTTGATGATTTCCAATTTTGATTAAAAAATGATTAAAAATATCTTATGAAATCATGCTATATATGGTTAAGAAGTAATAATGTGTATCATTATTATTTCTCGATTTTGATTAAATAAAATCATGTTTGATTTGAAGAAATGCATACATGATTGACAATTTTATGCAAGAGATTTTAAGTTATACATGATGATAAGCATATATTATTTTCATGAGTGTATTTGAAAAACATATGGCAAAAATGTCCGAATGCATGAACTTATTAAAATCATTTTTCGGACGTTCTTAATTCATTCACTTAATTGCTATGATGAGAACTTTACACTATTACATGCCTTAATAACATGTTGGAAATTATGTGTTTTGGATACAAAAATTTCCATGATCATGAGCATGTTTTATCTTCATGATTGTGTTTAAAAATCTATAGCAAAACCATGTCCGAATGCATGAAAGTGTTAAATTTCATTTTCAGATTTTCTTGATCCTAACAATTTATTTTTGAAAATATATTGATCTTGATGGTTTTACAACGAAATTCATTTTTCAATCCTAAATGTTGATGCATATTTTTATTTAACATAAATGAAAAAGCATACTAACATGAAATCAATCACATAAAATGAAATACTTAAAAAAGGAAAAATATATTATCAATGAAATCATGAATCTAATTATGTTAAGAATTTTGTGAACCATAAAAATGATTTTGATGATTTGAATTTGAGATGAGTTCTATCAAAATCATGATCTTGATTTCTTGGAATAATATGAGATTTCCTTTATAATCATTTTGATTATTTAAAAGGAGATTTGTCGAAATGATTCATGGAATTTTGGATTCATGACTTGATCTCTCATTTGTTTATGAGATGGTTGAAATCTTTGTACCTTTGAATTCTTTCCTTCTTCTTTCGATTTTTGAATTTATATATGTTATATATTGAAGATTTGAAACCATGTTTTGATATCATGCATACCCAAGAAATGTTGATTTGACAAATTGAATGAGTTGAAAATGAATGATGATTTTTCTCTTGAATATAACTTATGATTTTTTATGAATCATCATTTTGATTTCTCGACATTTGATACATGAGATTTTATTATGAATCAAAATTTCTCATTAATCGAACTTCTATGATTCTACTTGATATTTTCTTAAGAGGAGACTTTCTAAATGAATCATGATTTTTCCTTGTGAGTTCTTGGATTTATTACTTGATTTTCTTTTAAAATAATATCTCTTCTTTGTACTCCTATGATTTTTCTTGATATTTTATTTAAAGAAGATATTTACTATATGAATCATGTCTTTTGGTATTAAAATAAATTTATCCTTCATGACATGATTTCTTTGTATTTATGGCTTGCATGGCTTGAAATATTTTGGAATGATGCATGCAACACTATGATTTTTCTCTTAGATAAAAATGCATGCAACACTTTGATTTTTTTTGAAATAATGTGAAAATCAATAATTATCATTTTATGATAGAATGATGATTTGGAATCATGCATGTAATGATGATTTATATTTTATGATTTGGTATGATGCATGCAATGATGAAATATTTATGAATTTGAAATGATGTATGCAATACTTATGATAATGATGTACATGATGTATTGTATATGATGTGTATCATGAATGCTTTAAATGATGAATGTTTGGTATCATGATCAACATGTTGATAAATGCTTAAAAATTTTAATGTTAGAGTATCATGTATGATATGCTCATTAATGATGATTGATTTATTTTTCGGTATCGTGAATGAAAAATAAGATTTTTAAAATTATGTATGTTTTAATTTGAATATATAATGATGCACAAATAAGATTGATACTTACCTTTGTCATAATCTGAAAATTGATATAAGGGTCTTCTCTTCTTTTTGACAATGACAAAGGGGAACAAGAATTTCTAGCGTGGACATCATGAAAAGAGGCAAACTAGCTAGCTTACACAATTCAAGATGAAAGCAAAAATTGCACTTCTCAAAAGAGAAGATGCAAATGTAACACTTGCCAAATTGTTTGCTTGCCTCATGTAAAACATTATCTCTTGCTAGTTTGGCATTTTACTAGCTTGCACTTTACAAAGAAAGCAAAAATGATACTTCTCAAAAGAAAAGAAAGAGCTTGTTATCTTGAACATCACAAACTTACCTATCTTAAGAAACAAAAATTGTAAAAGTGCTATCTTGCCTATCTCAAGAAGCAAAACTTGCAACTTGCACATTGCAATAGGAAGCAAGAATCATGAGCTTACACAAGAAAGCTATCTTGCATTTGCTTTCGAAACTTTTGCTAGCTTGTACGTAGTAAAACTTGTATATCGTAAAAATCGTTAGCTTGTAGTCTAAAGAGAAGCAAATAGTTGCTATCTTAAGAAAAGCAAACATGCTAAACTTGCACATCTTTAATTGCTAGATTTCATGATGATAAAATTTGATATTATGTTTTTCATGCAATGAGTTAAACTTATATTCCAAACACAAGAATTGTTGGACTTCTCCTTTTTGTTGATGACAAAGGGGGAGAAGTGTGATGTTATGCATAAGTTCATGATGACGTGTTGTAAGTATTCATGATGAATATTACAATGACTTGAATTCAGTTTGAATTCAAGGTTCTATCAATATGACATATTGATAGGGGGAGTTTGTTTAAACTTTGGGAGTTAAGGTTAACTCCGTCATCAAGTGGTTATCATCATCAAAAAGGGAGAGATTGTTGAATCTCATATTTTGATGATGAAACCACTTGATATGTGTTTATGTTTTAATCTGTGTTTTGAGTGATGTAGGATGCTTCGATTAGGATGAGACAATTAAAGCAGAAAAAATCATATTGTGTTAGGGAACATGTCAGAAGATTGGACGTCGGGCTGGTGGATCGGTCGACGTATCGATAGAAGGCTTCGGGTCGTGGACTCAGGCATCGAGCCAAGAAGAGCGGGTATTGTGCCCAGGATATCAGAGTTATAGAGTCAACTGGCCGATTGGGCAATAAGCCGTAGGAGAGGACGATGCGCCGAAGAATCGGACGAAGGGTCGAGGGACTAATGACGTGCCGGACAACTTGGTTAATTGCTTGGGATTAATTGTGTCGATCAAAGTTTTGTTTTACATGTTCAGGATTAACTACGATGGAAGTAAGACATGCAGCAAGAGTTCTGCCGGAGTCAAGACTATGATCATGTTGGAGTTCGAGAGTTCGACGGAAGTCTAGATGGTCGTCGAAGGTTCTGCGGGAACATATCCGAGAAGTCTAGGAGCTTGCCAAAGAAGCTCGTTGGAACTCGCCAAGTGTATTGTCGCAAGTCCAGGAGTTGGCCAGAAGTCCGCCTGAGCATCATCGAAGGTTCATCGGATGTTCGCCGGAAGTTCGCCTGAAGCTCGCCGAAAGAAGCGATTGACGCACCGGAGCAAGTTACAGTAAATGTCTTAAAGAAATATCATAGTTAGCATGTAGATTAAGCTAGGAATGAGAGGTGATCCCATTAACTTAATCTGGGGGCAATTGGGCCCTTGACAGACCCAAATTGGGCCGAATGGATCAGCCCATTCGAACCCAGATTTCTTGGCTAGCGGTGGCACCGCCTAGGAGATGGTCTCCTAGGAAAGCTGGGCGGTGCAACCGCCCAGGTCAAGCAGTGGCACTGCTTGGGCTCAGTCTTTGAGCGAGACTGGGTAGTGCAACTACCCTAGTCAAGCAGTGGCACCACCTAGGCTAAGTCTCCGAGCGAGACTGGGCGGTACAACCGCCCCTGTCAAGCGGTGGCACCGTTAGAGCTCGATCTCCGAGCTCTATCAGGCAGTTGTACCGCCCAGTCAGGAGGTAGTACCAACAGGACCCCGAAAATCTAGGAAAAGACATTTTTGAGCTTCAAATTCAAACCAGTTTGGGGCCTATATATACCCCACCCTTTCCTGCATGAAAGGGCACCAAAAATCCAATCTTACTCTATGATTTTTAGAACTTAAAAGTGTTGTAAAGGTTAGAAGTTCTCCTCCCTCTTTTCTTCCAAGTTTTGATCTTTCAAGAGAGGAGAGAAAATTCTATAAGGGTTGTCTCCTAAGCCCGTCAAAAGGAGTGAAACTATAAAAGGGTGGTTGGCCTTCGCCTATTGAAGGAAAGCCTCTAGTAGACGTCGGTGACCTCATCGGAGGAGGAAGCCAAAAGTGGATATAGGTCAAGATTGACCGAACCACTCTAAATCTCGGCTTGCATTTACTTTCTTTTCTCTATCTTAACTGTAAACTACCTCCATAGCTTTACATTAACTGCACTTCGCCTAATCTAAGTTAAAGCAACTTCCGAATCGGCTTTCATACCAAAATCACTTTTATCGTACGAACGTCGTATTTCGGTTTACAATTACATTCTATTCTCTATCTTAACTGCAAACTGCCTTTATATCTTTACTTTAACTACAACTCACTTGATCACAAGTTAAAGTTATTTTCGAATCGGCTTTCTTACCGAAATCATTTTTATCGTATGAACTGTCACGGACAAACTTCGAAACAAGATGTTTGATGTAATGCTTATGTATGTCCGTGTCTTTTGGCATGTTCATGCCTTGTACAGCATATAGAGGGGCGGCCAAAGGCTTGATAATCCCATTTTAGTTGGGTTGGTGGCCTCTTTAGGCTTGTAAATAAAGGTTGTGTCATGTGGACACGTGCGAGAGATTTTCAGTTTGTAATGGACCATTTTACCCTTTGTTGTGCCACTGTTCAGAGCTTGTAAAGTCTGTTTGTAATTTGCATTGTCTATGAAGTGTTTTTCAGAGATGTTTGTTTGTGTATCCTGATTGAGGTGTTCTCTCTAGCCCATTCTCTCTTTTGTTGGTCCTAAGGGACAATGGGAGACTTCGGGGAGGCTGACCTTTGCGGATGGACACGCAAGGGTGCCACACAACTTAGGCAAATCCAGCTAAGTCCGTGACAGATGGTATCAGAGCGGGACAAGCACTCATAGAAACACTTGACATGCAAACGTGGGGGACCTAGCGGGACTGCATTGAGGGCAGTCAATACACGCGCGACCGTTTGGGGGAAAACGGGCATGGAGATGTAGGGAAAAGGAGTCGCTCAGAGGAGCGGGCATCCGAGATTGGCATTCAGAGGAATGGCCAACCCTTCGCGCAAGAGGCACCACGAGAACAGGCAAGCTTGGAAGAATGTGGAGCGCACAAAGGTTGGGATGGCTGAGTTTGAGCTACGGCTCAACGTTGACAACTATACTTGATGGTGCTCAAGGCAAGTGAGGCGCTTGGTAAAGGATGAGACCATGCAAGGTGGAATGAGTTGTTCAGTGATCGAAAGAGTTGTGCAAAGCTCACAGAGGTGAGGGGAATTACTAACTCAAAGAATTCGATACTCATGCATAGGCTTGTATGCGGACGATGGAATGTTCGTGGCCATCCCAAGGCGACCGAAACTCGGCGCCATGGAGCATTGAAACTTTCTCTTCGGCATGTGAAGGATACGTCCGTAGGAGGCTGAAGTGTACAATGAGTTCAGCATGTTGCTAGGCCTTGAGGGGTGCAGCGGGGACTGTATTGACGGGGAGTCGCAATCTAGCAAGTGCGTTTACAGGAGGCAGAACAATGCACAGTTTGTTCAGTAGATCGGAGTAGTCCAAGGGGATGGTGGTCTCCGAAACGAAGAGAGATGTTGCTCCAATGGGACAGTTATCCAGGAGGGATAAGTCCCGGCTCTCCAGAGGGAGAATCATGTGAGACAGACCTCACATGTTGAGGAGGAGTACCTCAATAAACAACAACTCCACGAAGCTCGATAGACTGAGCAAGCGGCGAGGAGTCGTCGCATGATCTCGCTTGAGAGAATGCATTGGTGGATGCATTGTGAGATCAAGTTGGGGAGCGACCCAAAAGCAACTTAAATGACGGCACACTTGGAGTCGATATGGAGATTGGACTCAAGGGAGGGCTGACCCGTGGAATGGTGGGCGCGAGGGCCACCATCAACTCAATGCAAAAACGAGGAGCGGAGCAACTTGGGTGTAACTTGGCGAAGTACTCAAGCCGCATGAAGGGAGCCAGCATAGAAGTTGGAACATGGAGTAGAGGCATAGTGCTTTCCTTAGACAGAGGTCAAGGACATGAACTCTTGCAGAGGCAAGAGTAGGATCATGTTGTTCCATGGGTCCTTCATTCTGTCAGAGCGGACTCATCTTGCATGGTGCCGAGGAAGAAGGGAGCTTCTAGGCACATGCACCTTATCTCGGAAAAGCATTTGATGGAGAAACTAAGGTGACTCAATTTGCGAAGACAAAGTTGGGTTCAAAAGGCCTTAGCACGGGGCAAGAGGACACAAAGGCGGGTACTCTTGAAGAATATGCCACAGTGTTGTCATTCAATTTGCTATGAAGGAAGCGGTGCGCAGCAGAGATTGTGCTGGTAGGGGCAGAGGCCCAGGATCCAAACAATGGTGCACAAATTACAGTGAAGTCGGTGGACTTCGGGAGCTACTAGGCGACGGACTGTCCTAGAGCGGTGCTTCATCTAGGTGTGACCCAAGAGTGGGTGGATGAAGGTCCATTGCCAAAGGAGCGAACAAAATCGAAGGTGGAGGAGACCCTGCGATGTATTGGCAGAGGCCACACATGGAGGGTTCACAATTCGAGTTTATTCCACAAGGATCAGAATGCAATGGAGATGTCACCAGGAGGCGACATGGTGCAGCGGATCGTGGTGGAACAGTTCGTGGCAATGCGATACACACGATATAGTCCCAGGAGGGACTAGATCATATAGAGGTATGATCGGGAGCTACTGGAAGCTCCACTTTGGTGAACAACACGACGGCAAGAAGGGCTATGGATTCAAGGAGTGAAGGCCATGGTACCGCAGAGGCGGGTCTTCCGTGCGTGCATCAAATTTTGCTTCGGATGAAAGCCTTGGTCATCAGCATATGGGGGCTGTGTTCCACTAAGGGAAAAGTTCGAATGCAAGTACCAGTGAGTTCCATGGGAGGAACTTGATCATGCAGAGGTATGTCCGAAGCAGTTGGAGAGTTGGACTGCTCCAGAGCTCATATTCGCTTAAGGGAGCCCGGTAAGTCAAAGGACAAGACCGAGTAAGCGAACGTTGCTACCAAGGAAGCTAAGGAGAACAGAATCGGTGCAAACCCTACAACGTGATGGTAGAGGCCATGCATGGGAGTTGCAGTCTGTCTTTCCATCGACCAAACGGACTGCTTGGAGAACACAGAGGTGTTGAAGCAGGGGGTCGAAAGGGGCGAGGAAGTGACGACGAGTCTAGAGGGACTTAGCTACCCAAAATCAAGTATCAGTTAGAATGGAAGTGGACTCAGAAGAGTGCCACGGAGACATTTCTACTGATCGTGAAGAAAAAGGGATGCAGATGCGAGGCGACGGATAGTAGGGCCATGGGCATGGCAGCGCCATGGTACCACAAAGGCGGGACTTCCGTGAAAGTCATTGATCCCTTGCTCTCATGGAGGGAGAGCGCTTGGTCGTGAAAGGGGCCGAGGAGGTGGAGCATGCAGAGGCAATCTCCAAGTACCGAGACAAGGCTGAAGGGCAGAGGCCGAAGAACTTCGTAAGACCGGTGTTAATGAACTTCTCATCAAGATAGCCGAAAGTGAAGGACTTCGGGTCATGCAAGAGTGCATAACCAAGGAACGAAGCAGGCAGTACGTGGTGCTGTACCTTTGCTACTCAGAGTAGTAGGCGGCAAGGTTGATGGAGAAGACGGTACAATCCCAGAGGCGACCAAACCTATGAGAGAATTACTCCAAGTTGGAGTGAAAACTTCCTGCATTCCAGAAGTTCGATGGCATTGAGAAGGTGAATCACAGTAACTAACTCAACGCAAGAAGTGCAAACACTTCAAGTGCTTCAGAAGTGTGAGCAAAGAGCAGGCGAAGGCTAGTAACCAGCTCGATGCATGAAGTACAACCTCGAGGAGGCGGGCGAAGTCAAGTAACCTTTGCCTTCTCAACTCTTAAGAGAATGGGCGAAACCGAGTACCCCAATTCTCTTATCTATCCAGTAGAGGAGCTCTGTATATGTTCAAAGACCCTTCGAAGATAATGGAAGACAATAGTTGTCAAATCCTTACCAACGGTGATCAGTGTTACTGAGAGTAGATTGTCCGCTTCATTTCCCAACGAAATGCCAATCGAAAGCGGAAGTGATGCGAACCTACTTGGATGTGACAACTAAGTGAAAGAAGAGTCAATGAGCAAATTTTGTGGAGGAAGGACCCAAAACTTCAGAAGTTTGCAAGATGATGCTCGTTAAAGCTCCAACAAGCATCCACCCAGTTCAAGCAGCATATGGAATTTGAGAGACTGGCGCAGTAAAGATGGTCTTTTCCTTCATCTGGGGGATCCGCAGGAATCAACAAGGATCAACACAACTCAACCAACCCCACATCAGAGTTAGAGTCATTGGTGAGTTGAAGCAGCATGGCAGATCAAAGGTTCGACTACTCAAATACAGCAGCGGAGAGCAGCAAGGAGCAAAGAGGCGCATTGTAGCTAGAGCAAAAGATTAAAGACTCAGCAAAGGCGATGAGTTGCAGTGTCGACAAAGGCTTCAACGAGGACGTCGAAGGAATAAGTGGGGGAGAATGTCACGGACAAACTTCGAAACAAGATGTTTGATGTAATGCTTATGTATGTCCGTGTCTTTTGGCATGTTCATACCTTGTACAGCATGTAGAGGGGCGACCGAAGGCTTGATAGTCCTATTTTAGTTAGGTTGGTGGCCTCTTTAGGCTTGTAAATAAAGGTTGTGTCATGTGGACACGTGCGAGAGATTTTCGGTCTGTAATGGACCATTTTACCCTTTGTTGTGCCACTGTTCAGAGCTTGTAAAGTCTGTTAGTAATTTGCATTGTCTATGAAGTGTTTTTCAGAGATGTTTGTTTGTGGATCCTGATTGAGGCGTTCTCTCTAGCCCGTTCTCTCTTTTGTTGGTCCTAAGGGACAATGGGAGACTTCGGGTAGGCTTATCTTTGCGGATAGACACACAAGGGTGCCGCACGACTTAGGCAAATCCAGCTAAGTCCGTGACAGAACGTCGTTTTAAATCGTCGAAAGTTTTTTGCTGCACTAATTCATCCCCCCTTTTTAGTGCTCTTGATCCTAACACAAACTACTTTGCTTGCTCATTACATTCTTAAGAATGTTTCAAGTTAAACCTATTTTCGATACAATTTTATTAAGCAAAGATTTTCTAAAACCGACGTTATTATCGAAAGCACTAATTCACCCCCCCCTTAGTGCCAACTTGATCCTAACAATTGGTATCAGAGCCACATTTTTCTCATTTGGTTTAACACCCAAGAGAAATGGCTTTTATCGGCAATCAAGATGGTCTTTCTATCATTCGTCCTCCTATATTCAATGGGATGGAGTACACGTATTGGAAAAATCGAATAAGAGTTTTCTTGCTTTCTTTAGATTTTGATTTATGGAATGTCGTTAAAAATAGTTTTCAAAAGTCTTCTAATCCAATGAATGAATGGAATTGATTTGGAGAAGAAATCTTTTTCTTTAAATGCTAGAGCTATGAACGCTCTATTTTGTGCTTTGAACAAAAATGAGTTTAATCATATTTCCTTATGCCAAACTGTACATAAGATTTGATACACATTAGTAGTAACTCATGAAGGCATGAATAGAGTTAAAGATTCTAAAATTAATCTTTTGATGCATGATTTTGAACTATTTCAAATGAAACCAAGCGAAACCATTATTGACATGTACACCCATTTTATGGATGTCGTCAATGACTTGAAAGCTCTTGGTAAATATTTTTCGAATCTTGAACTTATTAATAAAGTTTTATGATCTCTTTCTAAAAATTGGGATTTAAAAGTAACTATAATACAAGAGGCAAAAAACCTAAATAACTTTCCACTAGAAGAACTAATCAGGTCTTTGATAATCTATGAAATGATGTGTATAGCATATGATGAACTTGAGAACAACCTTCCAAAGAACATGAAGGATTTGACACTTAAAACAAAAGAAGACCACTTGAACAAAAGCTCAAGTGATGATAACCTTGAACTCCTCACAATAAAATTAAAGAGGTTCATAAAATAAGAATCAAAAAATAAAAACAAACTTAAAAAGGATAAAACAACTTGCTATGCATGCAAAAGGTCAAGGTACTTCAAATACGAATGTCCGCAAGTGAAGAAGAAGCTACAAAAGAAGAAGAAAGAACTCAAGGCGACTTGAGATGATTCGAGTGCATCCAAAGATGAGGAGCAAACTGACCAAGAAAAGGTGGCAAACTATGCCTTTAGCTTTCGACAATGAGGTAAGTGTCTCAACCAAAACCCCTTTACTTTACTATGAAATTACTTGATGCATTTCATAAGTTATTTTTAAATTAGTATATAAAATGTAAAAAAAAAAGGGGGGGCGGGGGGGGGGCGATGATCATACTTCTCTTTCTAGTAATTTTAAAAAATTAAAAAAAAAATTGAGCATGACAATTGCATGTTAACTCCTTGCACTAAGTATGAAGAGTTAGATTCACTTAAGAAGAAAAATGCATTACTACAATAAACAAAATAATTTTAATTGAAAATTATTTATGTTTAATGAAATCATGCTTGATGATTTAATGATGCATGATGATTTGAAATAATGATGATTTTTTATGTGTTATACTATTGATCTTTGTCTTGATGAATTTTATTTTTTCGATTGTAAACGATAATGCATAGATTTGGCATAAAAGAAAATTGAGCATGCTTGTATGAAATCAATCGCTTAAATTAAAATAAAAAAAGGGGAATGCATTATTCTCGAGAATGTCTCTATCCCTAAAACTTTATTGAATGATTCAAAAAGAGATTAATGAACCTATTTATATTATTTATTTAATCTCTTAAGAATGTGACTTTGACAAATTAAATTTGAATGAGTTTTATCCGAATTATGAACTTGATACTTAAGATTTTTTAAATCAAGATCTTTGATCTCCCAAGATTTCTTTTCCTCATTTACTAAAGAGAAGAATTATCCATATGAATCATGGTTTATCTTGATTTCTTGGTTTTCATTGACTTGCGTTTTTCATTTAAATCAAGATCGTTTACTATGATTCATTTTTTCACTATTTGATCTATCCAAACGAATCATAATTTGTCTCTTGATATTCACAACTTGAAATTTGTATTCATGAATTGTATATCTCATCACCAAGTTAATTTTTCTTGATATATTTCATGTGATGATTTGAAAAATGATGTAAAGGGAAAAGTTTTACACTATTGTAACCTTCCCTTCTTTTTGACAATGACAAAAGGGGAGAAAGAAAATTACTAGCATCTCAAGGGAACCATAATTACTAGCTTGAATGTTAAACTTAGGCATGTTAATGTTGTTAGGATCAAGAACACTAAGAGGGGGGGGTGAATTAGTGCAGCGGAAATTTTTCAGTGATTAAAACGAAAGCTGCGTTCGTTCGATAAAAACAACTTCTGTATGAAAGTTGATACTAAGCGAGGTTAAAGTCAAACTATGCAGGCAGTTTGCAGCTATGATGAAAACCAGAATATCGGTGCAAACTGAAATCCGGCGTTCATACGAAGAAACTGATTTACATTTAAATGCTGATTCATAAATCACTTGATTAGATAAGACGCAGTTTAAGCAGGAGTATAAAGGCAGTGTGCAGTTATGGTAAAGCTCAAAACGTAAACGCAATCTGCAATATGATGATCATACGAAAAAGCATATTTACGTCTAAACACAGATTTACGTCTAAACGCAGATTTACGTCTGAACCTTGAAACTCGTTCGTAAAATCGTAGAGCGCAGTAAGCTATTAAGAAGTTTGCAGTGAAGGTAAAATGCTCAAAGGAAATGCAAACCGAGATTTAGAGTGGTTCAGTCAATCTTGACCTACTCCACTTTTGGCTTCCTCCACCAACGAGGTCACCGACGTCAACTAGAGGCCTTCCTTCAATAGGCGAAGGCCAACCTATCATGCCCCTCAAAAAAATATCCATGATATTAAAATTTTTCATCAAAAACCAATCCATCCAGGATCCAAACACACATTTGAGGATACTGAAAAACATTCTATCAAATTCACATCTATAAAACCTGTGTAGTTTATAATCATATATCACATCACTCGATAATTCACATTTATGGCAACCCAAGCCAACTTGACAAACATGAACAACATTTATAAATCCACAAGCTAAATAAATTATACAATCAGAACTCCAACTATTCACCACAAGTCCATATCATCATAAATTAGACTTAACATTATGAAATTCCAAACAAGAGAGATCTTCTAACACTTTTATACAGTATATCCATTTCGATTCATTGACAACATTTCATTACATACAAAACATGCTTATACAACAATAACATAATAACCAACAAGACTTGCCCATAATTTTGAATAACTCTTCACTGCCTTAGCCCAATTCAAAACATCTCAAAGAGTGACAAGCTGACCTGAAAGATTTATATAACAACGGAGTGAGCTAAAAACAGCTCAGCAAGTGACAAAGCATATTCAGAATAGAAGGAACGGTTTCAAACGAGTAAGATATCATAATGCAAGTCAGAATACAAGAATTCTCAAGGATACAATCTCATTAGATACAAAATCGTATGTGTCATGTCATTCAAAACATATTTGGTTCATAAAAAATGGAGCATAGAGTAATTGGAGCATATCAATAGCGTACGAGATGTTCCGGAGCATATCAATGGCAAATAGGACATTTCAGAACATATCAGTTTATAGCAAATGGAGCACAGAGTAATTGGAGCATACCAATAGCGTATGAAATGTTCTGGAGCATATCAATGACAAATGGAACATTAGGAGCATAACAATAGCAAATGAAACATTTCGGAGCATATCAATAACAAATTAAACATTTCGGAGCTTGTCAATGGCATATGAAATGTTCCAGAGCATATCAACGGCATATGGAACATTTCGGAGCATATCAATAACAAATACCAAACAAAAGCTCAAACGTTGCCTTTAACGTTGCATTCATATCATTCTTATCCAAAGCATGTACAGAAACACAGAATCAAAGCTCTGGATATCATATCAAACATACAGAAGGTGCAGTGGGACCGTAGACAGAATGTGAATCATCCATTTCTGAATGACCACCAGACAGAAGTCTCCCACATCTGGGAGCTCCATCCACCCACGTCTAGGTGAAGTCAGAGGGGGGCCGGCAGAGCATCTCAAGCTCTATGCACATACCCTTTATCATTTCTAGCAAAGGTCCAGATAATCTCACAAACACCAGAGTACAAAAGGACAATATGAACAATGAATAGCATATATCGGAAGCACACGTGGAACAACAAAACGTACATGTGCCTTTACGAGTCAATATGATGCAAGCAATAATCATTCACAATTGTATTCAGATTTGAAAGGAATTGAAAGCAATGGCACATATAGAATCCAAGCAATCACATACAACTCAATTTCAATAAGAAGGTTAGATGAATTCGATATCCAAAGGAATGAAACTAGAATAGGCACACATCGAAAGCAAATGCGGAACAATGGGTTATACATGTGCCGATATAAGTCAGTACGATATAGCATAAACGTTACACAATAGTTTTCAAGAATGCAAATAATTTTAAGGACAAGAGCATACAAGAATTCAAAGTAGTAATATAAAGCTCAATTGAATAAGAAAGCTAAAGAATGTCAATTTCCAAAGAAATGAAACCAGAATATGCGAAATCGACCAAAGCTTGATTTTTGGTAGAATTCAAGAGGCACATTGAACAAATGATTCAAACTATCAATCGTACTCCAAGTTACTCAGAAATATATCATTGGAAAGATATTTTATTTTATTTTCAGATAAAATAAGTCTCGTATGAATCATAGTTTCCAACAAAGAGTTACAATAGATTTAGTAACCCAAGATCAAAGAACAAATCTCAATTTTACAAAATTCACAGGGTCGGTTTCAATAGAAAACTGGGCAGGCATTTGGACTCTAAATCATTTAATCCATATATCAAAGAAAGATCTTCGAGTCTAGTTTCCAATGAAATAAGCTTTGAACAAATCGGAGTTTCCAACATCGACTTATAGGCAAATCAGTAACAAAGGATCAGAAATTACGATCCCTGTTTTGTAGAATCTGTAGGCTCATTTGAAACAGAAGTTTGGGTAGGCAAACTTACTCCAAATTCTTAAAATAGGCTATCAAAAGAAAGGTTTATGAGTCTATATTCTGATCAAATATGTTTTGTCCAAATCAGAGGTCAATACATGAAGTTATAGCTATAACAAAGTAGAAGGGTCAGAATATCAAAAGTTGCATAGATTTGAATCGTTACGTCTAAACAGGAGATATATCAAATGAAAGGCTAGAACAATTCAAAGTTCCTCATATTCAAAACTGTTGAATCTCGTATTTTGATGATGAAACTACTTGATATATGTTTATGATTTAATCTGCGTTTTGAGTGACACAGGGTGCTTCGATCAGGATGAGACAATTAAAGTAGGAACATCATGTTGTGCCGGAGGAACATGTCAGAAGATTAGACGTCGGGCCGGTGGATCGGTCGACGTATCGACAGAAGGCTTCGGGCCATGGACTCGGGCATTGGGCCAAGAAGAGCGGCTATTGTGCCAAGGATATCGGAGTTGCGGAGTTAACTGGCCGATTGGGCAATAGGCTGCAGGAAAGGATGATGCGCCGAAGAATCGGACGAAGCGTCGAGGGACCAATGACATGCCAGACAACTTGGTTAATTGCATAGGATTAATTGTCTCGATCGAAGTTTTTGTTTTGAGTGTGCAGGATTAACTACGATGAAAGATAGACAAGCAGCAGGAGTTGCGCCGGAGTCAAGTTCATGATCACGTTGGGAGTTCGAGAGTTCGACGGAAGTTCGGACGGTCGTCGGAGGTTCTGCGAGAACAGATCCGAGAAGTCCAGAAGCTTGCCAAGCGAAGCTCGTCGGAACTCACCAAGTGGATCGTCGCAAAGTCCAGGAGTTTGCCGGAAGTCCGCAGAAGCATCACCGAGGGTTCATCGGATGATCGACGTAAGTTCGTTGGAAACTCGCCGGAAGAAGCGATTGACGCACCGAAGCAAAGCTGCAGAAATTGTCTTAGATCTAATCGTAGTTAGCACATTGATTAAGTTGGAAAATGGGAGGTGATCCCATTAGCTTAATCTTGGGGCAATTGGGCCCCTGAAAGACTGAAATTGGGCCGAATGGAGCTAACCAATCGGACCCTGATTGCACCAGGAGGTGCAACCGCCTAGGCCAGGAGGTGGCACCGCCTGGGCTAAGCCTCCCAGCGAGACTGGGCGGTGCAACCTCCCCAGCCAGGAGGTGGCACCGCCTGAGCTCAGTCTTCGAGCTATACTGGGCGGTGCAACCTCCCTGACAGAGAGGTGGCACCGCCTGAGCTCAGTCTTTGAGCTAGACTGGGCGGTGCAACCTCCCTGACAGAGAGGTGGCACCGCCTGAGCTCGGTCTTCGAGCTCTGGCAGAGAGGTGCAACCGCCTCAGTCAAGAGGTGGCACCGCCTGGGCTCAGTCTTCGAGCTCTGCCAGGCGGTGCAACCTCTCCAGTCAGGAGGTACAACCGCCTGTGAGCTCCAAATTTGAATTGGGTTAGGGCCTATAAATACCCCACCCATTCAGCACTGAAAGCACAGAACACACACTCGAAATCTTGCTATCTTTCTGTGTTTCTTAGTGCTCAAAACTGCTAGTTCTCCTCTTTCTATTCTTCAAGTTTGAGTTGTAAAGAGAGGAGAGAAAACTTCTGTAAGGGTTGTCTCCTAAGCCCGTCAAAAGGAGTGACTCTGTAAGAGGGTAGTTGGCCTTCGCCTATTGAAGGAAGGCTTCTAGTTGACGTCGGTGACCTCGTCGGTGGAGGAAGCCAAAAGTGGAGTAGGTCAAGACTGACCGAACCACTCTAAATCTCTGGTTTGCTTTCATTTTGAGCACTTTATCATTACTGCAAGCCTCCTACATAGCTACTGCTCTCTGCGCTTTTATGAACAAGTTTCTAAGTTTTGTTCTTTTCAAATCTGCATTCAGACGTAAATCGGTGTTTTCGTACGATCTCTACATTGCGGTTTACACTTACGTTTTGATTCTATTTATAACTGTAAACTGTCTTCTGCGCTTTTACGAATGAGTTTCTTTGCAGTTTACGTTTACGTCTTGATTCTGTTTAGACGTAAAACTATGTTTTAGATGTAAACTACTTTTAAACGTAAAACTACGTTTAGACGTAAAACTGCGTTTAGACGCAAACTGCGTTTAGACGTAAAACTACGTTTAGACGTAAAACTGCGTCTAGACGCAAACTGCGTTTAGACGTAAAACTACGTTTAGACGTAAAACTGTGTTTAGACGTAAAACTGCGTTTAGACGCAAACTGCTCTGCGCTCAGACGCAATCTGATCTTAGACGTAACCTATGCTTAGACGCAAACTGCGCTTAAACGCAATCTGCGCTTAGACGCAAACTGCGCTTAGACGCAAACTGCGCTTAGACACAATCTGAGTTTAGACGTAAACTGCGCTTAGAAGCAAACTGCGCTTAAACGCAATCTGAGCTTAGACGCAAACTGCGCTTAGATGCAAACTGCGCTTAGACGCAATCTGCATTTAGACGCAAACTGCAAACTGCATAAATTGCGCTTAGACGCAAACTGTGTTTAGACATAAACTGCACTTAATCATAAGTAATCTTAGAATTGGCTTTTGCATCAAAATAGTTTTTATCGAACGAACGCAGCTTTCGTTTTTAATCGCTGAAAGATTTCCGCTGCACTAATTCACCCCCACCTCTTAGTGCTCTCGATCCTAACAATTGGTATCAGAGCGGGGTTTTTCTCATTTCGGATTTACACCCGAGAGAAATGGCTCTTCATAGCTTTCAAGAGGGCTTTTCGGTCTTTCGTCCACCGTTCTTTAACGGATTGGACTACACTTATTGGAAAACTCGAATGAGAGTTTTCTTGATTTCTCTAAATCTGGATTTATGGAATATCGTCGAAAACGGTTTTCAACTTCCCTCTAAACCGATGAATGAATGGTCGGATTTAGAGAAGAAGTATTTTTCTTTAAACGCAAAGGCTATGAATGCCTTATTTTGCGCTTTGGACAAAAATGAGTTCAATCAGGTTTCTTTGTGCGAAACGGCTTTCGATATTTGGCGCGCTCTTGAAATCACACACGAGGGAACTAGTAGAGTCAAAGACTCGAAAGTTAATATTTTACTGCATGATTTCTAGCTTTTCCATATGAAACCATGTGAAACCGTTGTTGACATGTACACCCGTTTTACGGATGTCGTCAATGGTTTAAAATCACTTGGTAAAAGCTTTTCGGATTTTGAACTCGTTAACAAAGTTTTGCGCTCACTTTCTAAAACTTGGGATTCAAAAGTAACTGCTATTCAAGAATCGAAAAACTTGAACCAATTTCCACTTGAAGAACTAATTGGTTCATTGATCACATATGAAATGACGTGCAATGCACGTGAAGAACTTGAGAACCACTTTCCAAAGAACAGGAAGGATTTGGGACATAGAACATTTGAAGACCACTCGAGCATAAGCTCAAGTGATGGTGAACTTAAACTACAAATGAAACAAAAATTAAAAAGTAAAAAGAACGGAACTACTTGCTTTGAACGCAAGAAGAAGAACAAAAATTGGGATGAATCGAGCTCCTCTGAAGATGAGGAGAAAATCAACAAAGGCGAGGTGGCAAACTACGCCTTTACACCTTTCGACGCTGAGGTAATCAAAATGCCTTTAATTTACTTCGAAATTACATGATGTTTTTCATGATGCATTTTTCTTTTTCTTTAAATTTTTTGAAAATTATATTTTTAATAATTTAATAATGTAAATGCAAAAATATGAATTGATATGCTTGCTATCACTAATGGTTGCTATCACTGATGCTGATATGTTTGCTATCACTAATGATGATATGGTTGCTATTACTGATATTGATATGTTTGCTATCACTGATGTTGATATGGTTGCTATCACTGATGCTGATATGTTTGCTATCACTAATGATGATATGGTTTCTATCACTGATGCTATGATTAGGCCATACTTGCATCACTAAGAAATATATGATTGCTATCATTGCTATATGCCCTGTATCAAGATATCAAACAAAAATTTGCATCGTACAAGCTGATATCTTACCATGTGATGCAATGCTACACTTAAATATTCGAAATGTGTACATCATGAAATGATATCAAACAAAATCTTGCTTCAGAGTTTTACGCATTGATATCTTACCATATGATGAAATGCTACAATTGATGAACACTTGAAATGTAATCCTCTATCTTATTGATTTTTCAATAAATCTATGCTTGTCATACATGAATTTATTGAATGTAATTTTGAGGATGATTTCAGATTTGACAAATGCTTGATTCGTATTTACGACATAAGATACACTTTAAATATGAATCATGCATCAATCATGTTAAATGCTTCAATCATTTTCTATGTCTAGAGTTCTCGATTTTGATGAAATACGAGTGATAAATTCATTTATGATATCTTGTAAATCACTTGAATTATGAATGAGTTTTTTATGATGTGTTAAAAGAATCACTTAAAAAGAAAATGCTTTTCCCATCTTATCGAGATTAATGATTTCATGATATTGTGTGAATCTCGAAATTGATTTTGATGAAATAGTAATAACGTTATTCATGTTATGAATCTTAAAAAAGATAATATGCTTCATGTAATAATATGAATACATGAAACACTTATGATATTCCGTGTATTCATAAAATATTTATCTCATCACCCAATTATTTCTTTTCAATATTCCTCAAGTGATGATATGAATGCATGAGATATTCATGAATTTATTTTGATGTATGCAAATGAGAAGTTTCGATCATGCATGGTAGGATGCAATGTGACAAATTAAGACCATGATGATTTGAAATATTGATGATTTGGAATCATGCATATAATAATGAGTTTATATGTTTTGAAAATGTGCATGTTTTAATTTGAAAATATAATGATGCACAAATGAGATTGATTCTAACCTTTGTCATGATTTAGACATTGATGTAAAGGGTTTTTCCCTTCTTTTTGACAATGACAAAGGGGGTGATAGATTGCTAGCTTGAAATGTCAAGAAAATGCAAAAACTTGTTTATTTTCTTGCACATCTAACTTGCACTTTGCAACGAAAGCAAAAATGACACTTCTCAAAAGAGAAGAAAGAGCTTGTTATCTTGAACATCACAAGCTTGCCAAACAAAAATTGCAAAAGTGCTATCTTGCTTATCTTAAGAAGCAAAACTTGCATATCGTAAAAATTTGCTAGCTTGTAACTTGCATATTTCAAGAAGCAAGAGTTGCCTTCTTAAACATCTCTAAATTGCTAGCTTGCAAGTTCTAAAATGTTGCAACATTGCTAGCTTGCATGTTATAAAAGTGCTATCTTGTATGCTGTAAAACTTGCATATCTAAAACTTGATAGCTTGAATGTTCTAAGCATGATGTAACATTTGCAAAATTTTTCGGCTTCAAAACTGCATGATGATAAAACTTGATATTATGTTTTTCATGCAATGAGATGAACCAATATCACAAACACTTGATTGTGGTACTTCTCCTTTTTGTTTATGACAAAGGGGGAGAAGTATTTGATGACATGACATGCATAAGTATTTGATGACATGACATGTATAAGTTTATGCATAAGTTCATGATAACGTGTTGCAAGTATTCATAATGAATATTGCAATGACTTGAATTCAGTTTGAATTCAAGGTTCTATCAATATGGCATATTGATAGGGGGAGTTTGTTTTAAACTCTGGGAGTTAAGGTTAACTCCGTTTATGATGACATGTTGCTTAGATTTTTGAATCTAAGAGTTTCTATCAATGTGGCATATTGATAGGGGGAGTTTGTTTAAACTCCGGGAGTTAAGATTAGCTCCGTCGTCAAGTGGTTGTCATCATCAAAAAGGGGGAGATTGTTGAATCTCGTATTTTGATGATGAAACTACTTGATATATGTTTATGATTTAATCTGCGTTTTAAGTGACGCAGGGTGCTTCGATTAGGATGAGACAATTAAAGCAGGAACATCATGTTGTGCCGGAGGAACATGTCAGAAGATTGGACGTCGGGCCGGTGGATCGGTCGACATATCGATAGAAGGCTTCGGGCCGTGGACTCGGGCATCGGGCCAAGAAGAGCGGGTATTGTGCCAAGGATATCGGAGTTGCGGAGTCAACTGGCCGATTGGGCAATAGGCTGCAGGAAAGGACGATGCGCCGAAGAATCGGACGAAGCGTCGAGGGACCAATGACATGCCGGACAACTTGGTTAATTGCTTAGGATTAATTGTCTCGATCGAAGTTTTTGTTTTGAGTGTGCAGGATTAACTACGATGAAAGATAGACAAGCAGCAGGAGTTACGCCGGAGTCAAGTTCATGATCACGTTGGGAGTTTGAGAGTTCGACGGAAGTTCAGACGGTCGTCGGAGGTTCTGCGAGAACAGATCCGAGAAGTCCAGAAGCTTGCCAAGCGAAGCTCGTCGGAACTCGCCAAGTGGATCATCGCAAAGTCCAGGAGTTTGCCGGAAGTCCGCAGAAGCATCACCGAGGGTTCATCGGACGATCGACGGAAGTTCGCTGGAAACTCACCGGAAGAAACGATTGACGCACCGAAGCAAAGCTGCAGAAATTGTCTTAGATCTAATCGTAGTTAGCATATTGATTAAGTTGGAAAATGGGAAGTGATCCCATTAGCTTAATCTTGGGGCAATTGGGCCCCTGAAAGACTGAAATTGGGCCGAATGGAGCTAACCATTCGGACCCTGATTGCACCAGGAGGTGCAACCGCCTGGGCCAAGCCTCCCAGCGAGACTGGGCGGTGCAACCTCCCCAGCTAGGAGGTGGCACCGCCTGAGCTCAGTCTTCGAGCTAGACTGGGCGATGCAACCTCATTGATAGAGAGGTGGCACCGCCTGAGCTCAGTCTTCGAGCTAGACTGGGCGGTGCAACCTCCCTGACAGAGAGGTGGCACCGCCTGAGCTCGGTCTTCGAGCTCTGGCAGAGAGGTGCAACCGCCTCAGTCAAGAGGTGGCACCGCCTGGGCTCAGTCTTCGAGCTCTGCCAGGCGGTGCAACCTCTCCAGTCAGGAGGTACAACCGCCTGATACCGAAATTTCGGGATTTGATCGTTTTGAGCTCCAAATTTGAATTGGGTTGGGGCCTATAAATACCCCACCCATTCATCACTGAAAGCACAGAACACACACTCGAAATCTTGCTATCTTTTTATGTTTCTTAGAGCTCAAAACTGCTAGTTCTCCTCTTTCTATTCTTCAAGTTTGAGTTGTAAAGAGAGGAGAGAAAACTTCTGTAAGGGTTGTCTCCTAAGCCTGTCAAAAGGAGTGAATCTGTAAGAGGGTAGTTCGCCTTCGCCTATTGAAGGAAGGCTTCTAGTTGACGTCGGTGACCTCGTCGGTGGAGAAAGCCAAAAGTGGAGTAGGTCAAGACTGACCGAACCACTCTAAATCTCTGGTTTGCTTTCATTTTGAGCACTTTATCATTACTGCAAACCTCCTACATAGCTACTGCTCTCTGCGCTTTTACGAACAAGTTTCTAAGTTTTGTTCTTTTCAAATCTGCATTCAGACGTAAATCGGTGTTTTCGTACGATCTCTACATTGCAGTTTACACTTACGTTTTGATTCTATTTATAACTGTAAATTGTCTTCTACGCTTTTACGAACGAGTTTCTTTGCAGTTTACGTTTACGTCTTGATTCTGTTAAGACGTAAAACTGTGTTTTAGACGTAAACTACTTTTAAACGTAAAACTACGTTTAGACGTAAAACTGCGTTTAGACGCAAACTACGTTTAGACGTAAAACTACGTTTAGACGTAAAACTGCGTTTAGACGCAAACTACGTTTAGACGTAAAACTACGTTTAGACGTAAAACTGTGTTTAGACGTAAAACTGCGTTTAGACGCAAACTGCACTACGCTCAGATGCAATCTGATCTTAGACGTAAACTGTGCTTAGACGCAAACTGCGTTTAAACGTAATCTGCGCTTAGATGCAAACTGCGCTTAGACGCAAACTGCGCTTAGACGCAATCTGAGTTTAGATGTAAACTGCGCTTAGAATCAAACTGCGCTTAAACGCAATCTGAGCTTAGACGCAAACTGCGCTTAGATGCAAACTGTGCTTAGACGCAATATGCATTTAGACGCAAACTGCAAACTGCATAAATTGCGCATAGACGCAAACTGTATTTAGACATAAACTACACTTAATCATAAATAATCTTAGAATTGGCTTTTGCATCAAAATAGTTTTTATCGAACGAACGCAGCTTTCGTTTTTAATCGCTGAAAGATTTCCGCTACACTAATTCACCCCCCCCTCTTAGTGCTCTCGATCCTAACAAAAACAAATGTAGCGGTAAAATTGTGGTACGGAAAGATCAGGACACTTGCAATAGGAAAGATTAGAAAGCTTGCAATAGGAAGGATAGGAACACTTGCAAGAGAAAAGATTAGAAAGCTTGCAATAGAAAGGATCAGAACACTTACCTTTCAAAGATTTTGATCCGAAGATCCAAAGAAGGTGTCAGCCCAAATCCTTCTACTTTTCCTCTGTGTCCTCTCCCTGTTTCGTTTTCTACATGTTTTCTCTTTTTCCTTCACAACTGCAGCTCATGCAAAACATAGAGGCATAGTCACCTACTCTCTCTTACTCTCATTCCTTCGTTTTCTTTTTCAAACACAGCTATTGCAGCCATCGCCGCTGCCACTAACACAGTCGTAGCCATGACCGCAACTGTGGTCACAACCGCAGCCCATTCCTCTGCACTGCCTTCTTCCTCCCCATCTTTCGCAGACCCAGCTGCTGCATACACAGTCTCTGCTGCTGCGGCCGCAATCCCGTCCGCAACCCCTTTTTCCCCCTTTCCTTTCCTTTCTCTTCTTCTTCCTTTCCTTCTCTTCTTTCCCAACTGCACTGCTGCAGTCGCAGCCTCAGCCACGGCCGCAGCCTCTTCTTCCTCCCCTGCTCATCTTCCTCTCCTTCTTCTCTTCCAACTACACATGCCATCGCCGCAATCACAGCCCCTTCTGCCCCTTCTCTTCTTCCTCTCCTTCCCTTCTTCCTTCCTCTTTCTCTTTCCCTGCCACAGCTGCAGCTGCCACTACCGCAGCCGCAGCTACTTCTTTCCCTTCTCCTCTTCCTTCTCCTTCCTTTCTTCTTCTTCTCTCCCCGCTGCAACTGCTGCAGTTGCGGCCGCAGCCACGGCCGCAACCTCTTCCTCCTCCCCTGCTCATCTTCCTCTTCTTCTTCTCTTCCAGCTGCAGCTGCCATCGCCGTAGCTGCAGCCCCTTCTTCCCCTTCTCTTCTTCCCTCCTCCTCCCCAGCGTCACACACACCCTCTCGTATGTTTCCTCTGCAAGAAACAGAGGTATCACAACCTCTTCTCCTGCTTCCTCTTCTTCTTCTCTTCCTCTTCTTCTACTTTTCCCTTTTCCTCCCCAACGCCACACACCTCCTCGCTGTAGCCTTGCCGCAGCTATCCTCCTCTCTTCTTCTTCTTCTTCTTCTTCTTCTTCTTCTTCTTCTTCTTCCCTTCTCCTCCCCAACGCCCCACACATCCTCTCCTCTGTTTCCACTTGCGGGAAACAGAGGTGCAGCGGCCCTAGCTACTGCTGCTGCCTCTCTCTCTCCTCTCCATCTTCCCCCTCTTCTTCTTCTTCTTCTTCTTTTCTTCTCTTCTCCCTCTTCCTCCTCTCTTCTTTTCCCTCTTCTTCTTCTTTCTTCTCTTCTCCCTCAGCTTCTCTTCTTCTTCTCCTCACGCCCCACCGCTCCTCTCTGAAAGAAACAGAGAGAGTGCGTGGGAGGCGGTGGGATAAAACCGAAATTTTCGGTTTTCTTTATTATTTTTTTCTTTTTACAACTTAACAATTTAGCCCTTGAAATTTTTATATTTACATATAGGTCCTCCAATTTACATATAGGTCCTCCAATTTACATATAAATCATTATTAATAATTTTCAAAAGTGAGGGATATTACACTCTCCCCTCCTTAAAAGAAAATTTAGTCCTCTAAATTAATCATAGCTCAATCGATGAAAAGATGAGGATCATGATATCTTTATTTCCTCCTCCTGCTCTTAAATAGTTTCATCAATATAATACAATTACACAATTATCCACGAGTGACCTAAATATTCTCCTCCTTGATCCTCAATAGATGGTGACCCGATATCCGAACAATCTTTGAAAATACCTGTGCACCCTGCAGTTAATCAAACAAGTCATCACTTTAGAGAATACTCGTTTTTGATGGTCATCTAATTCAATTATCCACAATCAATACAAAGCCTTGATGTTCCATCCATCTTTTTAACAAACCCCGGAGAACCCCATGATGAAATATTAAGCCAAATAGAATCCTTATTTAATAGTCCTTGTAGTTGCTTTTTCTAATTCCATTTACTCAAATGATGTCATTCTGTAGAGAGGCTTAGATATTGGGATTGTCCCAAGGACCAGATCGAAAGCAAAGTCACGTTTTGGAGGTAATTCGGGCAATTCATCCTGGGATACATTAGGCAATAAGATAAATCATGTCCAATACTTTCAAAATAAAAGATCGGTTGATCAAATGTACAAAAAGTGATCATTTGTTATATACCAGTCCATACTGGTATGATAGGAAGATAGTCAATCCATACCAAGTATAATATCAAAACTTCAAATCTCTAGGAGAACTAAATCAGCAAAAAGTTCAAATTCTCCAAAAAAAATCAGACAAGAGGATCAGATTCATGTTCGTTATCAAAGAATCTCCAATGATCGTATTTACATATAGCACATAATGCAGTGGTATAGGTTGAATACCAAAGTGATAAGCAACATGTTACAAATCAAATCGTAGATAGGACCCATGGTCAAACAAATATTTACATTCTTTCATAAACATGCATAATATCTTCGATCACTAATTCAGAAGTTTTAGAATCATATTCAGTGATAGCATACACTCTAATATGGGCAGATGATTTATGAGGTAGTGACTCTTTCTTCGTGTTCAAAGGGCAGTCTTTTATTTTATGATCCAACTTTCCACAAGCAAAATAGACTCCAGTCACCCGAAAACACAAATTTGTTTCATAATTTAACTTGTAATTCACACATGATTGAGTCTTTTGTGATGACTTCCCATTTCAAATCCAAATGTCTTCACCCTTTTGGTATCACTTTCTGATTCATTTCCAATCACATTCTTATTGGTATACTTGTCCTTATCATTCTTGTCACTAATCTCCAAAAATTCTTTTCATTATTGCCATTAATGATCAACCTCTACTTCCACTATAAGGTAGCAAAAGAAATCTTATGATCATCAGAACAATTTTGTACATCAAATATCTTTTTCGTTTGCATCATCCATTTTTCTACCACCAATGAAATTAGGTCCCCCATACTTTCATTGCGCTACTCTGATTCGATATCCCCGATCAACCCTTTCATCCCACTTAAGTAATCAGAAACAATTGAAATAGGAGAACCAAATTGCCTCATCATCCTTGATTCCTAAAATACATCAAAGAAAATTTTCACCAATCACTATAGTTCACTAGACCTCAATATATTTTGCACGTCAACAAATCAAATATTTCAGTGATCCACAAATCATGCTCTGATACCACCTCTGTCACGCCCCCTCAAATAATCCATGATATTAAAATTTTTCATCAAAAACCAATCCATCCAGGATCCAAACACACATTTGAGGACATTGAAAAACATTCTATCAAATTCACATCTATAAAACCTGTGAAGTTTATAATCATATATCACATCACTCGATAATTCACATTTATGGCAACCCAAGCCAACTTGACAAACATGAACAACATTTATAAATCCATAAGCTAAATAAATTATACAATCAGAACTCCAACTATTCACCATAATTCCATATCATCATAAAGTAGACTTAATATTATGAAATTCCAAACAAGAGAAATCTTCTAACACTTTTATACAGTATATGCATTTTGATTCATCGACAACATTTCATTACATACAAAACATGCTTATACAACAATAATATAATAACCAACAAGACTTGCCCTAAATTTTGAATAACTCTTCACTGTCTTAGCCCAATTCAAAACATCTCAAAGAGGGACAAGCTGACCTGAAAGATTTATATAACAACGGAGTGAGCTAAAAACAGCTCAACAAGTGACAAAGCATATTCATAATAGAAGGAACGATTTCAAACGAGTAAGATATCATAATGCAAGGGAGAATACAAGAATTCTCAAGGATACCATCTCATTAGATACAAAATCGTATGTGTCATGTCATTCAAAACATATTTGGTTCATAACAAATGGAGCATAGAGTAATTGGAGCATATCAATAGCGTACGAGATGTTCCGGAGCATATCAATGGCAAATAGGACATTTCAGAACATATCAGTTTATAGCAAATGGAGCACAGAGTAATTGGAGCATACCAATAGCATATGAAATGTTCCGGAGCATATCAATGACAAATGGAACATTAGGAGCATAACAATAGCAAATGAAACATTTCAGAGCATAACAAAGGCATAGGAAATGTTTCGGAATATATCAATAACAAATGAAATATTTCGGAGCTTGTCAATGGCGTATGAAATGTTCCAGAGCATATCAACGGCATATGGAACATTTCGGAGCATATCAATAACAAATACCAAACAGAAGCTCAAACGTCGTCTTTGACGTTGCATTCATATCATTCTTATCCAAAGCATGTACAGAAACACATAACCAAAGCTATGGATATCATATCAAACATACAGAAGGTACAGTGGGACCGTAGACAGAATGTGAATCATCCATTTTTGAATAACCACCAGACAGAAGTCTCCCACGTCTGGGAGCTCCATCCACCCACGTCTAGGTGAAGTCAGAGGGGGGCCGGCAGAGCATCTCAGGCTCTATGCACATACCCTTTACCATTTCTGGCAAAGGTCCAGATAATCCCACAAACACCAGAGTACAAAAGGACAGTATGAACAACGAATAGCATATATCGGAAGCACACGTGGAACAACAAAACGTACATGTGCCTTTACGAGTCAATACGATGCAAGCAATAATCTTTCACAATTGTATTCAGATTTGAAAGGAATTGAAAGCAATGGCACATATGAAATCCAAGCAATCACATACAACTCAATTTCAATAAGAAGGTTAGATAAATTTGATATCCAAAGGAATGAAACTAGAATAGGCACACATCGAAAGCAAATGCGGAACAATGGGTTATACATGTGCCTATATAAGTCAATACAATATAGCATAAAAGTTACACAACAGTTTTCAAGAATGCAAATAATTTCAAGGACAAGAGCAAATAAGAATTTAAAGTAGTAATATAAAGCTCAATTGAATAAGAAAGCTAAAGAATGTCAATTTCAAAAGAAATGAAACCAGAATATGCGAAATCGACCAAAGCTCGATTTCTGGCAGAATTCAAGAGGCACATTGAACAAATGATTCAAACTATCAATCGTGCTCCAAGTTACTCAGAAATATATCATTGGAAAGATATTTCAATTTATTTTCAGATAAAACAAGTCTCGTATGAATCGTAGTTTCCAACAAAGAGTTACAATAGATTTAGTAACCCAAGATCAAAGAATAAATCTCAATTTTACAGAATTCACAAGTTCGGATTTAACAGAAAACTGGGCAGGCATTTGGACTCTAAATCATTCAATCCATATATAAAAGAAAGATCTACGAGTCTAGTTTCCAATGCAATAAGCTTTGAACAAATCGAAGTTTCCAACATCGACTTATAGGCAAATCAGTAACAAAGGGTCAGAAATTACGATCCCTGTTTTGCATAATCTGTAGGCTCATTTGAAACAGAAGTTTGAGCAGGAAAACTTACTCCGAATTCTTAAAATCGGCTATCAAAAGAAAGGATTATGAGTCTATATTCTGATCAAATAAGTTTTGTCCAAATCAGAGGTCAATACATGAAGTTATAGCTATAACAAAGTAGAAGGGTCAGAATATCAGAAGTTGCATAGATTCAAATCGTTACGTCTAAACAGGAGATATATTAAATGAAAGGCTAGAACAATTCAAAGTTCCTCATATTCAAAACAAATGTAGCGGTAAAAATGTGGTACGAAAAGATCAGGACACTTGCAATAGGAAAGATTAGAAAGCTTGCAATAGGAAGCATAGGAACACTTGCAAGAGAAAAGATTAGAAAGCTTGCAATAGAAAGGATCAGAAAACTTGCCTTTCAAAGATTTTGATCCGAAGATCCAAAGAAGTTGTCAGCCCAAATCCTTCTACTTTTCCTATGTGTCCTCTCCCTGTTTCGTTTTCTACATGTTTTCTCTTTTTCCTTCACAACTGTAGCTCATGCAAAACATAGAGGCATAGTCACCTACTCTCTCTTACTCTCATTCCTTCGTTTTCTTTTTCAAACACAGCTATCGCAGCCATCGCCGCTGCCACTACCACAGTCGTAGCCACGACCGCAGCTGCGGTCACAACCGCAGCTCATTCCTCTGCACTGCCTTCTTCCTTCCCATCTTTCACTGACACAGCTGCTGCATACATAGTCTCTGCCGCTGCGGCCGCAATCCCATCCGCAGCCCCTTTTTTCCCCCTTTCCTTTCCTTTCTCTTCTTCTTCCTTTCCTTCTCGTCTTTCCCAACTGCACTGCTGCAGTCGCAGCCTCAGCCACGACTGCAGCCCCTTCTTCCCCTTCTCTTCTTCCTCTCCTTCCCTTCTTCCTTCCTCTTTCTCTTTCCCTGCCATAGCTGCAATTGTCACTGCCGCAGCCGTAGCTACTTCCTTCCCTTCTCCTCTTCCTTCTCCTTCCTTTCTTCTTCTTCTCTCCCCGCTGCAACAGCTGCAGTCGCGGCCGCAGCCATGGCCGCAACCTCTTCCTCCTCCCCTGCTCATCTTCCTCTTCTTCCTGTCTTCCAGCTGCAGCTGCCATCGCCGCAGCTGCAGCTCCTTCTTCCCCTTCTCTTCTTCTCCTCTTCTTCTTCCCTCCTCCTCCCCGGCGTCACACACACCCTCTCCTCTGTTTCCTCTGCAGGAAACAGAGGTATCACAACCTCTTCTCCTGCTTCCTCTTCTTCTTCTCTTCCTCTTCTTCTACTTTTCCCTTTTCCTCCCCAACGCCACACACCTCCTCGCTACAGCCTTACCGCAGCTATCCTCCTTTCTTCTTCTTCTTCTTCTTCTTCTTCTTCTTCTTCTTCTTCCCTTCTCCTCCCCACCGCCCCACACATCCTCTCCTCTGTTTCCACCTGCGGGAAACAGAGGTGCAGCAGCCCTAGCTGCTGCTGCTGCCTCTCTCTCTCCTCTCCATCTTCCCTCTCTTCTTCTTCTTCTTCTTTTCTCCTCTTCTCCCTCTTCCTCCTCTCTTCTTTTCCCTCTTCTTCTTCTTTCTTCTCTTCTCCCTCAGCTTCTCTTCTTCTTCTCCTCAGGCCCCACCGCTCCTCTCTGAAAGAAACAGAGAGAGTGCGTGGGAGGCGGCGGGATAAAACCGAAATTTTCGGTTTTCTTTATTATTATTTTTTTTTACAACTTAACAGTTTAGCCATTGAAATTTTTATATTTACATATAGGTCCTCCAATTTACATATTAATCATTATTAATAATTTTCAAAAGTGAGGGATTTTGCACTCTCCCCTCCTTAAAAGAAAATTTAGTCCTCTAAATTGATCATAGCTCAATCGATGAAAAGATGAGGATCATGATATCTTTATTTCCTTCTCCTGCTCTTAAATAGTTTCATCAATATAATACAATTACACAATTATCCACGAGTGACCTAAATATTCTCCTCCTTGATCCTCGATAGATGGTAACCCGATATCCGAACAATCTTTGAAAATACCTATGCACCCTACAGTTAATCAAACAAGTCGTCACTTTAGATAATACTCATTTTTGATGGTCATCTAATTCAATTATCCACAATCAATACAAAGCCTTAATGTTCCATCCATCTTTTTAACAAACCCCGGAGAACCCCATGATGAAATATTAAGCCAAATAGAATCCTTATTTAATAGTTCTTGTAGTTGCTTTTTCTAATTCCATTTACTCAAATGATGTCATTCTGTAGAGAGGCTTAGATATTGGGATTGTCCCAAGGACCAGATCGAAAGCAAAGTCACGTTTTGGAGGTAATTCGGGCAATTCATCCTGGGATACATTAGGCAATGAGATAAATCATGTCCAATATTTTCAAAATAAAAGATCGGTTGATCAAATGTACAAAAAGTGATCATTTGTTATATACCAGTCCATACTGGTATGATAGGAAGATAGTCAATCCATACCAAGTATAATATCAAAACTTCAAATATCTAGGAGAACTAAATCAGCAAAAAGTTCAAATTCTCCAATAAAAATCAGACAAGAGGATCAGATTCAAGTTCGATATTAAAGAATCTCCAATGATCGTATTTACATATAGCACATAATACAGTGGTATAGGTTGAATACCCAAGTGATAAGCAACATGTTACGAATCAAATCGTAGATAGGACCCATGGTCAAACAAATATTTACATTCTTTCACAAACATGCATAATATCTTCGATCACTAATTCAGAAGTTTTAGAATCATATTCAGTGATAGCATACACTCTAATATGGGCAGATGATTTATGAGGCAGTGACTCTTTCTTCGTGTTCAAAGGGCAGCTTTTATATTATGATCCAACTTTCCACTAGCAAAATAGACTCCAATCACCCGAAAACACAAATTTGTTTCATAATTTAACTTGTAATTCACACATGATTGAGTTTTTTGTGGTGACTTCCCATTTCAAATCCAAATGTCTTGACCCTTTTGGTATCACTTTTTGATTCATTTCCAATCACATTCTTATTGGTAAACTTGTCCTTATCATTCTTGTCACTAATCTCCAAAAATTCTTTTCATTATTGTCATTAATGATCAACCTCTACTTCCACTATAAGGTAGCAAAAGAAATCTTATGATCATCAGAACAATTTTGTACAACAAATATCTTCTTCGTTTACATCATCCATTTTTCTACCACCAATGAAATTAGGTCCACCATACTTTCATTGCGCTACTCTGATTCGATATCCCCGATCAACCCTTTTATCCCACTTAAGTAATCAGAAACAATTGAAATAGGAGGACCAAATTGCCTCATCATCCTTGATTCCTAAAATACATCAAAGAAAATTTTCACCAATCACTATAGTTCACTAGACCTCAATATATTTTGCACGTCAACAAATCAAATATTTTAGTGATCCTTAAATCATGCTCTGATACCACCTCTGTCACGCCCTCTCAAATAATCCATGATATTAAAATTTTTCATCAAAAACCAATCCATCCAGGATTCAAACACACATTTGAGGACACTGAAAAATATTATATCAAATTCACATCTATAAAACCTGTGCAGTTTATAATCATATATCACATCACTCGATAATTCACATTTATGGCAACCCATGCCAACTTGACAAACATGAACAATATTTATAAATCCACGAGCTAAATAAATTATACAATCAGAACTCCAACTATTCACCACAAGTCCATATCATCATAAATTAGACTTAACATTTTGAAATTCCAAACAAGAGAGATCTTCTAACACTTTTATACAGTATATGCATTTCGATTCATCGACAATATTTCATTACATACAAAACATGCTTATACAACAATAACATAATAACCAACAAGACTTGCCTATAATTTTGAATAACTCTTCACTGCCTCAGCCCAATTCAAAACATCTCAAAGAGTGACAAGCTGACCTGAAAGATTTATATAACAATGGAGTGAGCTAAAAACAGCTCAGCAAGTGACAAAGCATATTCATAATAGAAGGAACGGTTTCAAACGAGTAAGATATCTTAATGCAAGATAGAATACAAGAATTCTCAAGGATACCATCTCATTAGATACAAAATCGTATGTGTCATGTCATTCAAAACATATTTGGTTCATAACAAGTGGAGCATAGAGTAATTGGAGCATATCAATAGCGTACGAGATGTTCCGGAGCATATCAATGGCAAATAAGACATTTCAGAACATATCAGTTTATAGTAAATGGAGTACAAAGTAATTGGAGCATACTAATAGCGTTTGAAATGTTCCGGGGCATATCAATGACAAATGGAACATTAGGAGCATAACAATAGCAAATGAAACATTTCGGAGCATAACAAAGGCATAGGAAATGTTTCGGAGCATATCAATAACAAATGAAACATTTTGGAGCTTGTTAATGGCGTATGAAATGTTCCGGAGCATATCAACGGCATATGGAACATTTCGGAGCATATCAATAACAAATACCAAACAGAAGCTCAAACGTCGTCTTTGACGTTGCATTCATATCATTCTTATCCAAAGCATGTACAGAAACACATAACCAAAGCCCTGGATATCATATCAAACATACAGAAGGTGCAGTGGGACCGCAGATAGAATGTGAATCATCCATTTCTGAATGACCACCAGACAGAAGTCTTCCACGTCTGGGAGCTCCATCCACCCACGTCTAGGTGAAGTCAGAGGGGGGCCGGTAGAGCATCTCAGGCTCTATGCACATACCCTTTACCATTTCTGGCAAAAGTCCAAATAATCCCACAAACACCAGAGTACAAAAGGATAGTATGAACAACGAATAGTATATATCGGAAGCACACGTGGAACAACAAAACGTACATGTGCCTTTACGAGTCAATACGATGCAAGCAATAATCTTTCACAATTCTATTCAGATTTGAAAGGAATTGAAAGCAATGGCACATATGGAATCCAAGTAATCAAATACAACTCAATTTCAATAAGAAGATTAGATGAACTTGATATCCAAAGGAATGAAACTAGAATAGGCACACATCGAAAGCAAATGCGGAACAATGGTTTATACATGTGCCTATATAAGTCAATACGATATAGCATAAACGTTACACAACAGTTTTCAAGAATGCAAATAATTTTAAGGACAAAAGCATACAAGAATTCAAAGTAGTAATATAAAGCTCAATTGAATAAGAAAGCTAAAGAATGTCAATTTCCAAAGAAATTAAACCAGAATATGCGAAATCGACCAAAGCTCGATTTCTGGCAGAATTCAAGAGGCACATTGAACAAATGATTCAAACTATCAATCATGCTCCAAGTTACTCAGAAATATATCATTGGAAAGATATTTCAATTTATTTTCAGATAAAACAAGTCCCGTATGAATCGTAGTTTCCAACAAAGAGTTACAATAGATTTAGTAACCCAAGATCAAAGAACAAATCTCAATTTTACAGAATTCATAGGATCGGATTCAACAGAAAATTGGGTAGGCATTAGGACTCTAAATCATTCAATCCATATATCAAAGAAAGATCTACGAGTCTAGTTTCCAATGAAATAAGCTTTGAACAAATCGGAGTTTCCAACATCGACTTATAGGCAAATCAGTAACAAAGGGTCAGAAATTACGATCCCTGTTTTGTAGAATTTGTAGGCTCATTTGAAACAGAAGTTTGGGTAGGCAAACTTACTCCAAATTCTTAAAATAGGCTATCAAAAGAAAGGTTTATGACTCTATATTCTGATCAAATAAGTTTTGTCCAAATCAGAGGTCAATACATGAAGTTATAGCCATAACAAAGTAGAAGGGTCAGAATATTAGAAGTTGCATAGATTCGAATCGTTACGTCTAAACAGGAGATATATCAAATCAAAGGCTAGAACAATTCAAATTTCCTCATATTCAAAACAAATGTAGCGGTAAAATTGCGGTATGGAAAGATCAGGACACTTGCAATAGGAAAAATTAGAAAGCTTGCAATAGGAAGGATAGGAACACTTGCAAGAGAAAAGATTAGAAAGCTTACAATAGAAAAGATCAGAATACTTGCCTTTCAAAGATTTTGATCCGAAGATTCAAAGAAGGTGTCAGCCCAAATCCTTCTACTTTTCCTCTATGTCCTCTCCCTGTTTCGTTTTCTACATGTTTTCTCTTTTTCCTTCACAACTGCAGCTCATGCAGAACATAGAGGCATAGTCACCTACTCTCTCTTAGTCTCATTCCTTCGTTTTCTTTTTCAAACATAGTTATCGCAGCCATCGCCGCTACCACTACCACAGTCGTAGCCACGACTGCAGCTGCGGTCACAACCGCAGCCCATTCCTCTGCACTGCCTTCTTCCTCCCCATCTTTCGCAGACACAGCTGCTGCATACACAGTCTCTGCTGCTGCGGCCGCAATCCCGTCCGCAGCCCCTTTTTCCCCCTTTCCTTTCCTTTCTCTTCTTCTTCCTTTCCTTCTCTTCTTTCCCAGCTGCACTGCTGCAGTCGCAGCCTCAGCCACGGCCGCAGCCTTTTCTTCCTCCCCTGCTCATCTTCCTCTCCTTCTTCTCTTCCAACTGCAGCTGCCATCGCCGCAGCCGCAGCCCCTTCTTCCCCTTCTCTTCTTCCTCTCCTTCCCTTCTTCCTTCCTCTTTCTCTTTCCCTGCCACAGTTGCAGCTGCCACTACCGCAGTCGCAGCTACTTCTTTCCCTTCTCCTCTTCCTTCTCCTTCCTTTCTTCTTCTTCTCTCCCCACTGCAACTGCTGCAGTCGCGGCCGCAGCCACGGCTGCAACCTCTTCCTCCTCCCCTACTCATCTTCCTCTTCTTCTTCTCTTCCAGCTGCAGCTGCCATCGCCGTAGCTGCAGCCCCTTCTTCCCCTTCTCTTCTTCTCCTCTTCTTCTTCCCTCCTCCTCCCCGGCATCACACACACCTTCTCCTCTGTTTCCTCTGCAGGAAACAGAGGTATCACAACCTCTTCTCCTGCTTCCTCTTCTTCTTCTCTTCCTCTTCTTCTACTTTTCCCTTTTCCTCCCCAACGCCACACACCTCCTCGCTGCAGCCTTGCCGCAGCTATCCTCCTTTCTTCTTCTTCTTCTTCTTCTTCTTCTTCTTCCCTTCTCCTCCCCAACGCCCCACACATCCTCTCCTCTGTTTCCACCTGCGGGAAACAGAGGTGCAGCAGCCCTAGCTGCTGCTGCTGCCTCTCTCTCTCCTCTCCATCTTCCCTCTCTTCTTCTTCTTCTTCTTTTCTTCTCTTCTCCCTCTTCCTCCTCTCTTCTTTTCCCTCTTCTGCTTCTTTTCTTCTCTTCTCCCTCTTCCTCCTCTCTTCTTTTCCCTCTTCTTCTTCTTTCTTCTCTTCTTCTTCTCCTCACGCCCCACTGCTCGAAAGAAACAGAGAGTGCGTGGGAGGCGGTGGGATAAAAACGAAATTTTTGGTTTTCTTTATTATTATTATTTTTTTACAACTTAACAGTTTAGCCCTTGAAATTTCTATATTTACATATAGGTCCTCCAATTTACATATAAATCATTATTAATAATTTTTAAAAGTGAGGGATATTACACAACCACCCTCTTATAGATTCACTCCTTTTGACGGGCTTAGGAGACAACCCTTACAGAAGTTTTCTCTCCTCTCTTTACAACTCAAACTTTGAAGAACAGAAAGAGGAGAACTAGCAGTCTTGAGCTCTAAGAACCATAGAAAGACAGCAAGATTTCGAGTGTTTGTTCTGTGCTTTCAGTGCTGAATGGGTGGGGTATTTATAGGCCCCAACCCAGTTCAAATTTGGAGCTCAAATCTGTCAATTCCCGGAATTCCGGGATCAAGCGGTTGCACCTCCTGACTGGGGCGATTGCACCGCCTGGCAGAGCTCGAAGACTGAGCCTCTGGGCGGTGCCACCTCTATCAAGGGCGATTGCACCTCTCTACCAGAGCTCGAAGACCGAGCTCAGGCAGTTGCACCGCCTGACTGGGGAGGTTGCACCACTTGGCAGAGCTCGAAACTTGAGCACTAGCGGTGCTACCTCTTGACAGAAGAGGTTGCACCGCCCAGTCTCGCTCGGAGACTGAGCCCGGGGCGGTGCCACCTCTTGGCTGGGGCGGTTGCACCGCCCAGTCTCGCTGGGAGACATAGCCTGGGCGGTGCTACCTCCTGGCTTGGGCGGTTGCACCTCCCACAGCAATCAGGGTCCGAATGGGTTAATACATTCGACCCAATTTGATTCTTTCAGGGGCCCAATTGCCCCAAGATTAAGCTAATGGGATCACCTCCCATTTCTAACTTAATCAATGTGCTAACTATGATTATTTCCTAAGATATATTCTGCAGCTTGCTCCGGTGCGTCAATCGCTTCTTCCGGCGAGTTTCCGGCGAACTTCCGTCGATCAAACGACGAACCCTCGGTGATCCTCCTGCAGACTTCCGGCAAACTCCTGGACTTGCGATGATCCACTTGGCAAGTTCCGACGAGCTCCTTTGGCAAGCTTCTGGACTTCTCAGATTTGTTCCCGTAGAACCTCCGACGACTGTCCGAACTTCCGTCGAGCTCTTGAACTCCCAACGTGATCATTGTCTTGACTCCGGCGCAACTCCTACTGCATGTCTAACTTTCATCGTAGTTAATCCTGCACACTTAAAACAAAACTTCGATCGAGATAATTAATCCTAAGCAATTAACCAAGTTGTCCGGCATGTCATTGGTCCCTCGACGCTTCGTCCGATTCTTCGGCGCATCGTCCTTTCCTGCGGCCTATTGCCCAATCGGCCAGTTAGCTCCGCAACTCCGATATCCTTGGCACAATACCCGCTCTTCTTGGCCCGATGCCCGAGTCTACGGCCCGAAGCCTTCTGTCGTTACGTCTACCGATCCACCGGCCCGACGTCCAATCTTCTGACATGTTCCTCCGGCACAACATGATTTTCCTGCTTTAATTGTCTCATCCTGATCGAGGCATCCTACGTCAGTCAAAATGCAGATTAAATCATAAACATATATCAAGTAGTTTCATCATCAAAATACGAGATTCAACAATCTCCCCCTTTTTGATGATGACAACCACTTGATGACGGAGTTAAACTTAACTTCCGGAGTTTAAACAAACTCCCCCTATCAATATGCCATATTGATAGAATCTTGAATTCAAAATGAATTCAAGTCATTGCAATATTCATCATGAATACTTGCAACACGTCATTATGAACTTATGCATAAACTTATGCATAACATGTCATGTCATCAACATACTTCTCCCCCTTTGTCATCAACAAAAAGGAGAAGTACCACAATCAAGTGTTTATGATATTGGTTCAACTCATTGCATGAAAAACATAATATCAATTTTTATCATCATGCAGTTTTGAAGCCAAAAAATTTAGCAAATGTTACATCATGCTTAGAACATTCAAGCTATCAAGTTTTAGATATGCAAGTTTTACAGCATACAAGATAGCACTTTTATAACATGCAAGCTAGCAATGTTGCAACATTTTAGAACTTGCAAGCTAGCAATTTAGAGATGTTCAAGAAGGCAACTCTTGCTTCTTGAAATATGCAAGTTGCAAGCTAGCAAATTTTTACGATATGCAAGTTTTGCTTCTTGAGATAGGCAAGATAGCACTTTTGCAATTTTTGTTTGGCAAGCTTGTGATGTTCAAGATAACAAGCTCTTTCTTCTCTTTTGAGAAGTGTCATTTTTGCTTTCTTTGCAAAGTGCAAGCTAGCAAAATGCCAAACTAGCAAGAGATAATGTTTTACATGAGGCAAGCAAACAATTTGGCAAGTGTTACATTTGCATCTTCTCTTTAGATGTGCAAGAAAATAAACAAGTTTTTACATTTTCTTGACATTTCAAGCTAGCAATTATCAGTGATGTTCAAGATAGCAATTTCTTCTCTTTTGTAATTTTTGTATTTTTCTTGAATTGTGCTAGCAATCTATCTCCCCCTTTGTCATTGTCAAAAAGAAGGGAAAAACCCTTTACATCAATTTCTAAATCATGACAAAGGTAAGTAATCATTCTTATTTGTGCATCATTATAGTTTCAATGCACAAATTCATTAACATTACATTTTATTTTATTTTTTTATGCATGATACCGAATAATCAATCATCATCATGAGCATATCAAACATGATATTCAAGCATTCATGATATATCATTTTGGCAACATGATCATAGATATTCAAACGATGGTATCTAAATATCAGAATTCATTACATCCTATTATGCATGATCATTAACTCCTCATTTGTATTTCATGCATTATTTCATTTCATCTCATAAGGAATATCAAGAAGAGTTATTGGATGATGAGATAAATATTTTATGAATACACGGAATATCATAAGTGTTTCATGTATTCATATTATCACATGAAGCATATTATCATTTTTAAGATTCATAACATGAATAATGTTATTACTATTTCATCAAAATTAATTTCGAGATTCACACAATATCATGAAATCATTAATCTCGATAAGATAGGAAAAACATTTTCTTTTTAAGTGATTCTTTTAATACATCATAAAAAACTCATTCATAATTCAAGTGATTTACAAGATATCATAAATGAATTTATCAATTGTATTTCATCAAAATCGAGAACTCTAGAGATAAAAAATGATTGAAGCATTTAATCTGATTGAAGCATGATTCATATTTAAAGTGTATCTTATGTCGTAAATACGAATCAAGCATTTGTCAAATCTGAAATCATCCTCAAAATTATATTCAATAAATTCATATATGACAAGCATAGATTTATTGAAAAATCAATAAGATAGAGGATTACATTTCAAGTGTTCATCAATTGTAACATTTCATCACATGGTAAGATATCAATGCGTAAAATTACGATACAAGTTCTTGATATCTTAATGCATGATGCAAACATGGCATAATGCAAATTTGGCAATCATAGCATCAATTCATATAAGCATTGCAAATATGGCAATCATATCAATTCGTATATCTCTTGATGATGCAAGCATGGGATAATTATAGCATAGTGTTTATAGCATAAATTCATATATTTCTCCCCTTTTTTAAGTGTTTCATCTTAAGTGATCGATTTCATGTTAGTATGCCTTTTCATTTCTGTCAAATGAAAACATGCATCAACGTTTAGGATCGTAAAATGAATTTCATCATAAAACCATCAATCACAAAAATCATCATGTATAACTTTAAAATCTCATGCATAAAATCGTCAAATCATAGTATCAAAACTTTAATATTTTCATTGCAACATTAAGCAAGGTTTCATTGAACATAATTTTGAATGATTCTTATAAATGCCTAAAACTTCTTTAGTTTTAATTTATATGATTGACTTTATAATAGCATGCTCAAATCTTTATTCTTATGTCAAAACCATACATTATATTTAACAAACAAAGACAATGAAAAATATCAAGCCTTCCAGACAAAAGCCATGTATCGTCATTGAAAAGCAATATGAAAATCATCAAAATATACATTCTTGCTTCTCAAGCACATAAATAAGATTAATCTCATTAGGTGTACAATCATTAGATTTCTATCTTGCATTAACATAAGACATGCAATTTTCATTATCATTTTCAAAATTACAAGCATGATCATATTTTTGCATTTTCATTATTAAATGTAATTTTCAAGAAAATTTAAAGAAAAAGAAAAATGCATCATGAAAAGCATCATGTAATTTCGAAGTAAATTAAAGGCATTTTGATTACCTCAGCGTCGAAAGGCGTAAAGGCGTAGTTTGCCATCTCGCCTTTGTTGATTTTCTCCTCGTCTTCAGAGGATATCGATTCATCACAATTTTTGTTCTTCTTCTTGCGTTCAAAGCAAGTAGTTCCGTTCTTTTTACTTTTTAATTTTTGTTTCATTTATAGTTTAAGTTCACCATCACTTGAGCTTATGCTCGAGTGGTCTTCAAATGTTCTATGTCCCAAATCCTTCTTGTTTTTTGGAAGGTGGTTCTCAAGTTCTTCACGTGCATTGCACGTCATTTCATATGTGATCAAGGAACCAATTAGTTCTTCAAGTGGAAATTGGTTCAAGTTTTTCGATTCTTGAATAGTAGTTACTTTTGAATCCCAAGGTTTAGAAAGTGAGCGCAAAATCTTGTTTACGAGTTCAAAATCCGAAAAACATTTTCCAAGAGCTCTTAAACTATTGACGACATCCATGAAACGGGTGTACATGTCGCCTATAGTCTCGCTTGGTTGCATTCGAAAAAGCTCAAAATCATGCAATAAAATGTTAACTTTCGAGTCTTTGACTCTACTAGTTCCCTCGTGCGTGATTTCAAGTGTTCGCCAAATGTCAAAAGCCGTTTCGCATGTAGAAATCTGATTGAACTCATTTTTGTCTAAAGCGCAAAATAAGGCATTCATAGCCTTCGCGTTTAAAGAAAAATACTTCTTCTCCAAATCCGACCATTCGTTCATCGGTTTAGAGGGAAGTTGAAAATCGATTTCAATGATATTCCATAAATCCAAATTCATAGAAGTCAAGAAAACTCTCATTCGAGTTTTCCAATAAGTGTAGTCCAATCCGTTAAACAACGGTGGACGAAAAACCGATAAACCCTCTTGAAAGCCATGAAGAGCCATTTCTCTCGGGTGTAAATCCGAAATGAGAAATACCGGGCTCTGATACCAATTGTTAGGATCAAGAGCACTAAGAGGGGGGGGGGGGGGTGAATTAGTGCAGCGGAAATTTTTCAGTGATTAAAACGAAAGCTGCATTCGTTCGATAAAAACAACTTCTGTATGAAAGTTGATACTAAGCAAGGTTAAAGTCAAACTATGCAGGCAGTTTGTAGCTATGATGAAAACCAGAATATCGGCGCAAACTGAAATCCGGCGTTCGTACGAAGAAACTGATTTACGTCTAAATGCTGATTCGTAAATCACTTGATTAGATAAGACACAGTTTAAGCAGGAGTATAAAGGCAGTGTGCAGTTATGGTAAAGCTCAAAACGTAAACGCAATCTGCAATATGATGATCATACGAAAAAACAGATTTATGTCTAAACGTAGATTTACGTCTAAACGCAGATTTACGTCTGAACCTTGAAACTCGTTCATAAAATCGCAGAGGGCAGTAAGCTATTGAGAAGTTTGCAGTGAAGGTAAAATGCTCAAAGGAAATGCAAACCGAGATTTAGAGTGGTTCGGTCAATCTTGACCTACTCCACTTTTGGCTTCTTCCACCGACGAGGTCACCAACGTCAACTAGAGGCCTTACTTCAATAGGCGAAGGCCAACCACCCTCTTACAGATTCACTCCTTTTTACGGGCTTAGGAGAAAACCCTTACAGAAGTTTTCTCTCCTCTCTTTACAACTCAAACTTTGAAGAACAGAAAGAGGAGAACTAGTAGTTTTAAGCTCTAAGAACCACAGAAAGACAGCAAGATTTCGAGTGCTTGTTCTGTGCTTTCAGTGCTGAATGAGTGGGGTGGTATTTATAGGCCCCAACCCAGTTCAAATTTGGAGCTCAAATCTGTCAATTCCCGGAATTCTGGGATCAGGCGGTTGCACCTCCTGACTGTCAAGCCCCCCCCGAATTATCACATTCAGGAGGTGTGACCCTATCTAAAATCAATAATATTATAATTCATCATCAATTCAATCCAGGATCCAATCTAACAATTTGAGGATACTAAGAATCATTCAAAAATCAATATTCACAATTCATAAACCTGAACGTTACATAAATCATAATCCACTTCACTTAGAGATTCACAAAAATCTAAAGGCAACTCAACTAAACATCAACCACAACACAAATCCATAAACATAGAAGTATATACAATCACAAAAAGATAATTATTTACCATGAGTTCTTATCCTTATACAACTTAAACTTATCATTCCATACACATGAGCGGTCCTTTAAACTTTTACAACACATAAGTATCAACAGATCCTTAACATTACATCAGAAGTAAAGTTTACTATACAACAAAAACCATCATCCAACAAAGATTAGCTCAAAAATCTTCTAGCCTTTCACTGCTTTAACCCAATTCTAGCTTTTCAGTGCGTGACAAGCTACCCTGAAAAAATTATATAGCAACGGGGTGAGCATAAAGAGCTCAGCAAGTGTCTAACATATCCATGGCGATAGGAGAAGTTCAAGCAAGTTTAGTATCAAGTTACAAGGTAGAAATACAAATGTTCATTTGAAGTCATCTCATTTGATATAAAATCACAAAGGTTTACCTCGTTCAAAAACAGGCATTAGACATAACAATAGGAGAAAGGAAATTGGAGCATTTCATTGGCAAAAGAAATATTTAGGCATGTATCAAATGGCACATGAAGCATTTAGGTACATATCAAAGGCATAAGAGTGTTTGAGAGCATAACAATGACATACGAAACACTTCAGGGTATAACAAGTGAACCGAGTAATAAACACAAGCTTGTATGTCATTTTTGATGTAGCTTGCATTCCATTTTTATCCAAAGCATAATATGAACTCATAAACAAAGCTTTGGATATCATATCAATAAACATAGATAGCACTGTGGGACCAATACATAATGTGATTCATCCATTTCTGGATGACCACCAAGCATAAGTCTCCCACGTCTGGGAGCACCATCCACCCACGTCTAAGTGAAGTCAATGGGCCGGCAGAGCAATCGCGGTCTCTAAGCATAACTCCCTTTACCATTTCTGGCAAAGGTTCACAATATCCCACAAGACACTAGAGTACAAAAGGGTAGTATGAACAATAACATTGACACATATCAGAAGCACAAGCGGAACAATGAAGATATGCATGTGCCTTTATCAAACAAGGAAATGCAAACAAAGCATTTCATAATAAATTTCAGATATTCAATAATTTCAGGATGAACAATACAAGAACTTCAAAGGACTAATATAAAGCTCAATTGAAGAAGAACTCAGATTTATAATTTTTTTGACTTCTCAGCAGGAAGTTACAACAAATAGAGTAAAGGAAGGTCAGAAATGATCATCCCTGTTTTGCAGACTTGATAGAATCGATTTAAACAGAAGTTTCAGAAGGCAAACATACTTCAAAATTTCCAACTAGGTGTCAAAAGAAAGATACATGAATCTAGTTTCCAAGGAACTAAGTTTTACTTAGTTTAAAATTTTCTCTAGAGAGTTATGAGCAATTTAGTAACAGAAGGTCAGAAATTTCAGTCCCTATTTTGCAGAATCTATAGGGTTAATTGAAACAGAAGTCTTAGTAGGCATTTAAACTCCGAATCATTCAACCTTATTGTCAAAATAAAGATATTTGAGTCTATTTTCAAATGGAATAGGTTTTGTCTAAATTAGAGTTTATTACAAAATGTTATGACCGAAACATTGAATAGAGGTCAGATTACCGAAAAATTTCAGATTCATGGATTTGTATCAAAAGGAAAGAACGGTTTGGTACTAAGCTGAAATCTTTTGCATTATGAAGAATTAAAAGGAAAACAAAGATTAGGAATTCTGTAGGAAGAGATTAGAACACTTGCCTTAAACAAATTTGATTCCCAAATGGGGGGAGTTGATGCAAAACCGCAATCAAATCTTCTTCTTCAATTCCTCTTCTTCTTCTTCCCTTCTCTTCTCTTCTTAAACTCACGTTGGATGCAGCATCTGAAGGTTACATTTAGTTTCTCCTTTAGTCTCTTACTTAATTACTTTTGGTTAGCACAAGAGTTGCAAAGTTTCAAGGTGGCAAGCATGCATGAAAAGTGCTAGGTGTCATCCTTAGGGCAAACTTAGGTGGCATCATTAAGCTAGCTAGTGACACATGTCCACTAATTTTTATTTTATTTTATTTTTATTTACTCAATTCTGAATATTCTATAAATCATATCAAAATTTTAATATTTACTCTTAGGTCCTTAGCCATAAACTTTAATATAATATTATTTAATATAAAATAATTATTAAATAATCCTTATTTTTACAAATAAATATTTTACTAAATTTTCAATAAAATGGGGGATGTTACACTCTCCCCTCCTTAGAATAAAATTTAGTCCTCTAAATTTGTCATATCTCTTTCAGCGAAAAGATGAGGATAAACCAGATTTGTTGTCAAGGAATCCCCAACAACAGTAGTTACGTGTAGCAAATAATCTAGTGGTTTAGGTTGAATGCCCAAGTGACAAGTAAAATATTGTGAAACAAAAGACAAGTTGGAGCCAGGATCAAACAAAACTTTTGCATTTCTATTAGAAACATGTAGAATATCTTCAACCACTGATTTAGAGGCTTTGGAATCTTGTTCTGTGATAGCATATACTCTAGCATGGGCTGTCGGCTTAGGGAGTAGTGGCTCTTTCTTCTTGTTTAGTGGGCAGTTTCTGACTTTATGATCTAACTTTTCACAAGCAAAACAAGCTCCAGTCACCCAAAAACACTCACTTGTTTCATGATTACGTCCACATTTTGTACACGATAGAGTTCTTTGCGATGGAGTTCCTTTCTCAAATCTAGGTACCTTTACCTTCTCGTTACTTCTTTCTGCTTCATTTCCTCTCTTACTTTTACCAACAAACTTATCCTTGCTATTCTTGTCCCTGATTTCTTGGATCTCCGCCAAGTCTTTTTCAAGTATAAAAGCTCTTTCTACTACAACAGTGTATACTTGGAGTTTCAAAGTTGATATCCGGCTTCTTATTGCCGGCCTTAATCCTCTTTCAAATCTTCTTGCTTTCCTATATTCATCATCAATCATATGTGTGGCAAATCTAGAGAGCTCGGTGAATTTAGACTCATATTTGGCTACTGTCAAATTTCCCTGGATGAGATTCAGGAACTCAAATTCTTTCTGCTCTCTGATACAATCTGAAAAATATTTATCATTGAACTTTTCTGTAAATACCTTCCAAGTGATTGGCTCCTGTCGAGCTTCAGAAATCCTCTTTATGGTTCGCCACCAGTGCTCAGCCTCTCCTTCTAGCATGAAGGTAGCAAGAGGAACCTTCTTATTATCTAGGCAATTTAAAACATCAAATATTTTCTCCGTCCGCATCATCCATTGTTCTGCTACCATTGGATCAGGCTCACCACCAAAACTGGGAGGACTAAGCTTCTTAAACTGTTCAATTCCCAACCCAGTCTGGTTTGAATTCCCACCTTCATCATTTCTTCCTTGTCGGACTTGTTGTTGCATTACTTGTGTCATCGACTCTAGAGTTTTCATAATTCCACTCAATTGATCAGAAGTAGATGCAACAGGAGAACCAGATGACCTCGTCATCCTTGCTTCCTAAAAATAACAAAAGAAAACTTTTGATCAGTCTCTAAATAGAAATCACTAAACCTCAAAATTTATTACACATCTAGCATATCAAAATTCTTAGAAATCCTCAAATCATGCTCTGATACCACTCTGTCACGCCCCCCCCTGAATTATCACATTCAGGAGGTGTGACCCTATCTAAAATCAATAATATTATAATTCATCATCAATTCAATCCAGGATCTAATCTAACAATTTGAGGATACTAAGAATCATTCAAAAATCAATATTCACAATTCATAAACCTGAACGTTACATAAATCATAATCCACTTCACTTAGAGATTCACAAAAATCTAAAGGCAACTCAACTAAACATCAACCACAACACAAATCCATAAACATAGAAGTATATACAATCACAAAAAGATAATTATTTACCATGAGTTCTTATCCTTATACAACTTAAACTTATCATTCCATACACATGAGCGGTCCTTTAAACTTTTACAACACATAAGTATCAACATATCCTTAACATTACATCAGAAGTAAAGTTTACTATACAACAAAAACCATCATTCAACAAAGATTAGCTCAAAAATCTTCTAGCCTTTCACTGCTTTAACCCAATTCTAGCTTTTCAGTGCGTGACAAGCTACCCTGAAAAAATTATATAGCAACGGGGTGAGCATAAAGAGCTCAGCAAGTGTCTAACATATCCATGGCGATAGGAGAAGTTCAAGCAAGTTTAGTATCAAGTTACAAGGTAGAAATACAAATGTTCATTTGAAGTCATCTCATTTGATATAAAATCACAAAGGTTTACCTCATTCAAAAACAGGCATTAGACATAACAATAGGAGAAAGGAAATTGGAGCATTTCATTGGCAAAAGAAATATTTAGGCATGTATCAAATGGCACATGAAGCATTTAGGTACATATCAAAGGCATAAGAGTGTTTGAGAGCATAACAATGACATACGAAATACTTCAGGGTATAACAAGTGAACCGAGTAATAAACACAAGCTTGTATGTCATTTTTGATGTAGCTTGCATTCCATTTTTATCCAAAGCATAATATGAACTCATAAACAAAGCTTTGGATATCATATCAATAAACATAGATGGCGCTGTGGGACCAATACATAATGTGATTCATCCATTTCTGGATGACCACCAAGCATAAGTCTCCCACGTCTGGGAGCACCATCCACCCACGTCTGAGTGAAGTCAATGGGCCGGCAGAGCAATCGCGGTCTCTAAGCATAACTCCCTTTACCATTTCTGGCAAAGGTTCACAATATCCCACAAGACACCAGAGTACAAAAGGGTAGTATGAACAATAACATTGACACATATCAGAAGCACAAGCGGAACAATGAAGATATGCATGTGCCTTTATCAAACAAGGAAATGCAAACAAAGCATTTCATAATAAATTTCAGATATTCAATAATTTCAGGATGAACAATACAAGAACTTCAAAGGACTAATATAAAGCTCAATTGAAGAAGAATTTAGCAGAAATCAATTTTCCAATAGGATGAAAATTGAATAGGCAAATCCCAACAAAGTTTTCAATTATGACAGGATTTGAATGCTATAGTTTCTGAATTGTTTGAGTGACCAAATATGCTCCAAATCACTAAAAATAAGTGTCGTTAGAAAGCTGTCTCAATCTATTTTCCGATGAACTCAGATTTATAATTTTTTTGACTTCTCAACAGGATGTTACAACAAATAGAGTAAAGGAAGGTCAAAAATGATCATCCCTGTTTTGCAGACTTGATAGAATCGATTTAAACAGAAGTTTCAGAAGGCAAACATACTTCAAAATTTCCAACTAGGTTTCAAAAGAAAGATACACGAATCTAGTTTCCAATGAACTAAGTTTTACTTAGTTTAAAATTTTCTCTAGAGAGTTATGAGTAATTTAGTAACAGAAGGTCAGAAATTTCAGTCCCTATTTTGCAGAATCTATAGGGTTAATTGAAACAGAAGTTTTAGTAGTCATTTAAAATCAGAATCATTCAATCTTAGTGTCAAAATAAAGATATTTGAGTCTATTTTCAAATGGAATAGGATTTGTCTAAATCAGAGTTCATTACAAAATGTTATGACCGAAACATTGAATAGAGGTCAGATTACCGAAAAATTTAAGATTCATGGATTTGTATCAAAAGGAAAGAACGGTTTGGTACTAAGCTGAAATCTTTTGCATTATGAAGAATTAAAAGGAATACAAAGATTAGGAATTCTGTAGGAAGAGATTAGAACACTTGCCTTAAACAAATTTGATTCCCAAATGGGGTGAGTTGATGCAAAACCGCAATCAAATCTTCTTCTTCAATTCCTCTTCTTCTTCTTCCCTTCTCTTCTCTTCTTAAACTCACGTTGGATGCAGCATATGAAGGTTACATTTAGTTTCTCCTTTAGTCTCTTACTTAATTACTTTTGGTTAACACAAGAGTTGCAAAGTTTCAAGGTGGCAAGCATGCATGAAAAGTGCTAGGTGTCATCCTTAGGGCAAACTTAGGTGGCATCATTAAGCTAGCTAGTGACACATGTCCACTAATTTTTATTTCATTTTATTTTTAGTTAGTCAATTCTGAATATTCTATAAATCATATCAAAATTTTAATATTTACTCTTAGGTCCTTAGCCATAAACTTTAATATAATATTATTTAATATAAAATAATTATTAAATAATCCTTATTTTTACAAACAAATATTTTACTAACTTTTCAAAAAAATGGGGGATGTTACACTCTCCCCTCCTTAGAATAAAATTTAGTCCTCTAAATTTGTCATATCTCTTTCAGCGAAAAGATGAGGATAAACCAGATTTGTTGTCAAGGAATCTCCAACAATAGTAGTTACGTGTAGCAAATAATCTAGTGGTTTAGGTTGATTGCCCAAGTGACAAGCAAAATATTGTGAAACAAAAGACAAGTTGGAGCCAGGATCAAACAAAACTTTTGTATTTCTATTAGAAACATGTAGAATACCTTCAACCACTGATTTAGAGGCTCTGGAATCTTGTTCTGTGATAGCATATACTCTAGCATGGGCTGTCGGCTTAGGGAGTAGTGGCTCTTTCTTCTTGTTTAGTGGGCACTCTCTGACTTTATGATCTAACTTTCCACAGGCAAAACAGGCTCCAGTAACCCAAAAACACTCACTTGTTTCATGATTACGTCCACATTTTGTACACGATAAAGTTCTTTGCGATGGAGTTCCTTTCTCAAATCTAGGTACCTTTACCTTCTCGTTACTTCTTTCTGCTTCATTTCCTCTCTTACTTTTACCAACAAACTTATCCTTGCTATTCTTGTCCCTGATTTCTTGGATCTCCGCCAAGTCTTTTTCAAGTATGAAAGCTCTTTCTACTACATCAGTGTATACTTGGAGTTTCAAAGCTGATATCCGGCTTCTTATAGCCGGCCTTAATCCTCTTTCAAATCTTCTTGCTTTCCTATATTCATCATCAATCATATGTGTGGCAAATCTAGAGAGCTCGGTGAATTTAGACTCATATTTGGCTACTATCAAATTTCCCTGGATGAGATTCAGGAACTCCAATTCTTTCTGCTCTCTGATATAATCTGGAAAATATTTATCATTGAACTTTTCTGTAAATACCTTCCAAGTGATTGGCTCCTGTCGAGCTTCAGAAATCCTCTTCATGGTTCGCCACCAGTGCTCAGCCTCTCCTTCTAGCATGAAGGTAGCAAGAGGAACCTTCTTATCATCTGGGTAATTTAAAACATCAAATATTTTCTCCATCCGCATCATCCATTGTTCTGCTACCATTGGATCAGGCTCACCACCAAAACTGGGAGGACTAAGCTTCTTAAACTGTTCGATTCCCAACCTAGTCTGGTTTGAATTCCCACCTTCATCATTTCTTCTTTGTCGGACTTGTTGTTGCATTACTTGTGTCATCGACTCTAGAGTTTTCATAATTCCACTCAATTGATCATAAGTAGATGCAACAGGAGAACCAGATGACCTCGTCATCCTTGCTTCCTAAAAATAACAAAAGAAAACTTTTGATCAGTCTCTAAATAGAAATCACTAAACCTCAAAATTTATTACACATCTAGCATATCAAAATTCTTAGAAATCCTCAAATCATGCTCTGATACCACTCTGTCACGCCCCCCCCCCCGAATTATCACATTCAGGAGGTGTGACCCTATCTAAAATCAATAATATTATAATTCATCATCAATTCAATCCTGGATCCAATCTAACAATTTGAGGATACTAAGAATCATTCAAAAATCAATATTCACAATTCATAAACCTGAACGTTACATAAATCATACTCCACTTCACTTAGAGATTCACAAAAATCTAAAGGCAACTCAACTAAACATCAACCACAACACAAATCCATAAACATAGAAGTATATACAATCACAAAAAGATAATTATTTACCATGAGTTCTTATCCTTATACAACTTAAACTTATCATTCCATACACATGAGCGGTCCTTTAAACTTTTACAACACATAAGTATCAACAGATCCTTAACATTACATCAGAAGTAAAGTTTACTATACAACAAAAACCATCATCCAACAAAGATTAGCTCAAAAATCTTCTAGCCTTTCACTGTTTTAACCCAATTCTAGCTTTTCAGTGCGTGACAAGCTACCCTGAAAAAATTATATAGCAACGGGGTGAGCATAAAGAGCTCAGCAAGTGTCTAACATATCCATGGCGATAGGAGAAGTTCAAGCAAGTTTAGTATCAAGTTACAAGGTAGAAATACAAATGTTCATTTGAAGTCATCTCATTTGATATAAAATCACAAAGGTTTACCTCGTTCAAAAACAGGCATTAGACATAACAATAGGAGAAAGGAAATTGGAGCATTTCATTGGCAAAAGAAATATTTAGGCATGTATCAAATGGCACATGAAGCATTTAGGTACATATCAAAGGCATAAGAGTGTTTGAGAGCATAACAATGACATACGAAACACTTCAGGGTATAACAAGTGAACCGAGTAATAAACACAAGCTTGTATGTCATTTTTGATGTAGCTTGCATTCCATTTTTATCCAAAGCATAATATGAACTCATAAACAAAGCTTTGGATATCATATCAATAAACATAGATGGCGCTATGGGACCAATATATAATGTGATTCATCCATTTCTGGAAGACCACCAAGCATAAGTCTCCCACGTCTGGGAGCTCCATCCACCCACGTCTGAGTGAAGTCAATGGGGCCGGCAGAGCAATCGCGGTCTCTAAGCATAACTCCCTTTATCATTTCTGGCAAAGGTTCACAATATCCCACAAGACACCAGAGTATAAAAGGGTAGTATGAACAATAACATTGACACATATCAGAAGCACAAGCGGAATAATGAAGATATGCATGTGCCTTTATCAAACAAGGAAATGCAAACAAAGCATTACATAATAAATTTTAGATATTCAATAATTTCAAGATGAACAATACAAGAACTTCAAAGGACTAATATAAAGCTCAATTGAAGAAGAATTTAGCAGAAATCAATTTTCCAATAGGATGAAAATTGAATAGGCAAATCCCAACAAAGTTTTCAATTATGACAGGATTTGAATGGTATAGTTTCTGAATTGTTTGAGTGACCAAATATGCTCCAAATCAATAAAAATAGGTGTCATTAGAAATCTGTATCAATCTATTTTCCGATGAACTCAGATTTATAATTTTTTTGACTTCTCAACTGGAAGTTACAACAAATAGAGTAAAGGAAGGTCAGAAATGATCATCCCTGTTTTGCAGACTTGATAGAATCGATTTAAACAGAAGTTTCAGAAGGCAAACATACTTCAAAATTTCCAACTAGGTGTCAAAAGAAAGATACACGAATATAGTTTCCAAAGAACTAAGTTTTACTTAGTTTAAAATTTTCTCTAGAGAGTTATGAGCAATTTAGTAACAGAAGGTCAGAAATTTCAGTCCCTATTTTGCAGAATCTATAGGGTTAATTAAAACAGAAGTCTTAGTAGGCATTTAAACTCCGAATCATTCAATATTAGTGTCAAAATAAAGATATTTGAGTCTATTTTCAAATGGAATAGGATTTGTCTAAATCAGAGTTTATTACAAAATGTTATGACCGAAAAATTGAATAGAGGTCAGATTACCGAAAAATTTCAGATTCATGGATTTGTATCAAAAGGAAAGAACGGTTTGGTACTAAGCTGAAATCTTTTGCATTATGAAGAATTAAAAGGAAAACAAAGATTAGAAATTCTGTAGGAAGAGATTGGAACACTTGCCTTAAACAAATTTGATTCCCAAATGGGGGGAGTTGATGCAAAACCTCAATCAAATCTTCTTCTTCAATTCCTCTTCTTCTTCTTCCCTTCTCTTCTCTTCTTAAACTCACGTTGGATGCTGCATCTGAAGGTTACATTTAGTTTCTCCTTTAATCTCTTACTTAATTACTTTTGGTTATTACAAGAGTTGCAAAGTTTCAAGGTGGCAAGCATGCATGAAAAGTGCTAGGTGTCATCCTTAGGGCAAACTTAGGTGGCATCATTAAGCTAGCTAGTGACACATGTCCACTAATTTTTATTTTATTTTATTTTTATTTACTCAATTCTGAATATTCTATAAATCATATCAAAATTTTAATATTTACTCTTAGGTCCTTAGCCATAAACTTTAATATAATATTATTTAATATAAAATAATTATTAAATAATCCTTATTTTTACAAACAAATATTTTACTAAATTTTCGAAAAAATGGGGGATGTTACACTGACTAGGGCGGTTGCACCTCTCTGCCAGAGCTCGAAGACCGAGCTCAGGCGGTTGCACCGCCTGACTGGGGAGGTTGCACCGCCTGGCAGAGCTCGAAACTTGAGCTCTGGCGGTGCTACCTCTTGGCAGAAGAGGTTGCACCGCCCAGTCTCGCTTGGAGACTAAGCCCAGGGCGGTGCCACCTCTTGGCTGGGGCGGTTGCACCGCCCAGTCTCGCTGGGAGACATAGCCTAGGCGGTGCTACCTCCTGGCTTGGGCGGTTGCACCTCCCACAGCAATCAAGGTCCAAATGGGTTTATCCATTAGGCCCAATTTGATTCTTTTAGGGGCCCAATTGCCCCAAGATTAAGCTAATGGGATTACCTCCCATTTCTAACTTAATCAATGTGCTAACTATGATTATTTCCTAAGACATATTCTGCAGCTTGCTCCGGTGCGTCAATCGCTTTTTCCGGCGAGTTTCCGGCGAACTTCCGTCGATCATCCGATGAACCCTCAGTGATCCTCCTACGGACTTCCGACAAACTCCTGTACTTGCGACGATCCACTTGGCAAGTTCCGACGAGCTCCTTTGGCAAGCTTCTGGACTTCTCAGATTTGTTCCCGCAGAACCTCCGACGATTGTCCGAACTTCCGTCGAGCTCTTGAACTCCCAACGTGATCATTGTCTTGACTTCGGCACAACTCCTACTGCATGTCTAACTTTCATCGTAGTTAATCCTGCACACTTAAAACAAAACTTCGATCGAGATAATTAATCCTAAGCAATTAACCAAGTTGTCCGGCATGTCATTGGTCCCTCGACGCTTCGTCCGATTCTTCGGCGTATCGTCCTTTCCTGCGGCCTATTGCTCAATCGGCCAGTTGGCTCCGCAACTCCGATATCCTTGGCACAATACCCGCTCTTCTTGGCCCGATGCCTGAGTCCACGACCCGAAGCCTTCTATCGATACGTCTACCGATCCACCGGCCCGACGTCCAATCTTCTGACATGTTCCTCCGGCACAACATGATTTTCCTGCTTTAATTGTCTCATCCTGATCAAGGCATCCTGCGTCACTCAAAACGCAGATTAAATCATAAACATATATCAAGTAGTTTCATCATCAAAATACGAGATTCAACAAATGTGAGGATCAAGAGCGGCACTAAGAGGGGGGGTGAATTAGTGCAGCAGAAAATTTTCTTGATTTCAAAAATCTTTGTTTTCGATTAGAACCGATTCCAATGAAAATTTTTTCGATTCAATCTGTTTCGGAGAGAATTTGAACTTGAAAGCTTTCATAAAAGTGCAAGAGAAGATTAAAGAGATTTGTAATAATGTAAATTGCACAAATGAAAAGCAAACCAGAATTTAGAGTGGTTTGATCAATGTGACCTACATCCACTTTCAGATTCCTCCTCCGACGAGGTCACCGGTGTCCACTAAAGTCCTTCCTTTAATAGGCAAAGGCCAACCACATTTTACAACTTTTCTCCTTTTGTCGGGATTAGGAGACAACCCTTATAAGTCTTACTCCTCTTTCTTGGATGGTTACAAGGCTAAGAGATGAAGGAGGAGAACTCTTCTCACTTTTACAACACTTTAAGGCTAAAGAACTCAAGATTATGCTAATGCTTTCGTGCCCTTTCATGCAGAAAAGGGTGGGTTTTTTATAGGCCCCAATAGCTTCAAAATTGGAGCCAAATAGTGTCTCCTCCTAGATTTCTAGTGTATTGGCGGTACCACCGCCTGACACCTAATACTAGGCGGTACCATCGCTTGATAGAGCTCGGAGACCGAGCTCTGGTAGTACCACCGCCTGACAGGTGTGGTACCACCGTTAATAGCATTAATTGCCAATGGTACCATCGCCCAGATAACTTGGGGCACTACTTTCCAAGCGGTGCCACCGTCGGCCCAAGTGGTGCCACCGTCGGCCAAGAATTCAGGGGCTGAATGGGCTGCTTAAATTGGCCCAATTCAGCCCAGTTAAGGGCACAATTGGCCCCTAGTTAAGTTAGTGGGATTACCTCCCAATTTTAACTTAATTTATGATCTAACTATGATAATTAAGACATAATCATAGTACTTCTTATTCCGATGCGTCAATTGCTCTTCCGGCAAGCTTTCGGCGAACATCTGACAAACTTTTGGCAATGCTCCGGTGGACTCCCGGCAAGCTCCTGGACTTTACAACGATCTTTTTGGCGAGTTCTGACGAGCTTCTTTGGCAAGCTCTTGGACTTCTCTGTTGGTTCCGGTAGAACTTCTGACGAACGTTTGGACTTCCGATGAACTCTTGAACTCCTAACGCGATCTCGATCTTGACTCCAGCACAACACCTGCTTTATGTCTTACTGCTATCATAGTTAATCCTGCACACTTTTCTCAACATATAGATTAGATCAAACAATTTACAATTGACTTTATCATCAAAATTCAAGATTTAACAGTCTCCCCATTTTTGATGATAACAATCAATTAATGACGGAGTTAACCTTAACTCCCCCTATCTAAATGTCATACTTAAGAAGAGATATTCTTGAATTCAAGGACTTTGAATTCAAGAAACAAACTGATAAGATAAGTTCATTAAACTTATCAACATGCACATCATGATTCCTATCATGCTCTAACATTTTTAAAATAATGTCAAGGCATGACATCCATTTTCAAGTATGATATTTCAAATATGAAAAATGACAAAGATAACAATTCATCATTCTATGGCAAGATATCAATTGTAAAATAGTAAGTTAAGCTCTAGATATCTTATCATAATGAAAAAAATTTATCAAGCAAACATTTTAAGCATATATGATGAAATACATTGCATATATTTGTCATCAATTTACCACATATTGGTATTATTTCTCCCCCTTTGTCATCAACAGAAAGGAGAACAATTTAACAATGAAAGCATGGTAAAAAAAATTCAAGCAACTTTTACACTCAAAAGTTCTCATCATTAAATGTTATCAACATTAAAGTGATAGATTCCATCAACTTCTCCCCCTTTCTCATCACAATTTTGCATGAAGAAGATGAAAGAAGGTAAAGAGGGAATCTATTAGGAACTAAATTTATGAAATGATTTGAATCAAGTCAAAAATGATAAATAAGTTTTCATTAAAACATGCTTTCATTTTGACAAAGAGAAGGGATTCATGAAAAGGATCGAGATATCCATATGAAATCAAATCTCCAATCTTGCAAATAATTATCACACATGAAAATTCATCTTTCAAGGATTAATATATCCATTGGAATTCATAAAATTCATCTTTCACGAGAAGAATAAGGAAGAAATCATGGGAGAGGAGTATCACATGAAGGAGAAATTCACGAATAAAACTTCATAGTAAGAAGAGCATTACATCAAATCCATTCCTCATTAAAAATTCATAAGAGTGAAATTCGTGAGAGATGCATTTGTCAATGACTTCTATGTATCAAACACTAAGATATTTAAATGCACAATCACTTTATGCATGATAAAATATTTCGGCATAGCCTTTCATCACTCTTTGCATGAAATATCATTATTATTGCATTATAGCATTCAAGAGTTCACAATATTAAGAATATGATAATTCATCATTTGTATAATAAAGAGATCACAACATCATAAAATTTTCAGCATAAAGTTTTGATAGCAAAGTAAGAGTTATAACATCTAAGTAAGCATCTTATTCGTATCATAAGAGGAGGAGATTCGTACTCAAACAGCATATAAAACTTATATGGGAAAATGCATATGGCTCATCGTGCATACTATAATATCATGATTTAAGTGAGTGATCCAAGGAATCAAGAAAGTCTGAAAACAAAATTTAACAAATTTATGACAAATTAACATTCCTAATTCTCTTCTAATAAAATAAAATTATTCTTCACTTAAAGGCTTTGTAAAAATATCAGCTAATTGATATTTTGTATCAATAAACTCTAAGAACACATCATGATTATTAACATAATCTCGTATAAAGTGATGCCTAATATCAATATTTTAGTTCTAGAGTATTGAATGAGATTTTTTGTTAAACATATTGCACTTGTGTTGTCACATTTTATGAAAATATTTTTAAGATGAATCTTATAATCTTCTAAAGTGTTTTTCATCTACACAACTTATGCATAAAATACACTAGCTGCAATGTACTCAGCTTCGATTGTCGATAGTGCAACCGAGTTTTGTTTCTTGGAAGACTAAGAAACAAGCGTGTGTCCAAAAAATTGACATGTTTCGGATGTGCTTTTTCTATCTAATCTACATCCAGCAAAATCCGCATCAACATAAGCAATTAGTTCAAAGTTCTTAGATTTTGGATACTATAATCCTAGATTAGTGGTACCTTTAAGATATCTAAGAATTCTTTTAACTACTTTAAGATGAGATATCTTAGGATTAGATTAAAACCTAGCACAAAGTCCTACAGTAAATATGATATCCAGTCTAGTTGCGGTAAGGTATAGTAAACTTCCTATCATACCCCTATAAGCTTTTTGATCAAAGCTTTCTCCACTTTCGTCTATATCTAACTTAGTGGAGGTACTCATAGGAGTATTGATAGCCTTTGAGCTATCCATATTAAACTTTTTTAGCAAATCTAAAGCATATTTTGTTTGACTAAGAAAAATATCATTACTTAATTGTTTGATTTGTAAGCCTAAAACGAAGGTTACTTCTCTCATTAGGCTCATTTCAAACTCTAGACTCATGCTTTTGGCAAATGATTCACATAAGGATTTGTTTGTAGAGCCAAAAATAATGTCATCAACATAAATTTGAATAATGAGAAAATTATTTTTAAAATTTTTGATAAACAATATAGTATCGACCTTGACTTTAAAAAAATTATTTAGAATAAGAAAAGAGCTAAGTCTCTCATACCAAGCCCTTGTGGCTTGTTTTAAACCATAGAGAGCTTTAGTCAATTTAAACACATGATTATGGAGATTATCATTCTTAAATTCCAGAGGTTGTTCAACATAAACTTCTTCGGAAATAAAGTTATTAAGAAAAGTACTTTTAACGTTCATTTAAAATAACTTAAAATTATTACTACTAGCATAGGCAAGGAGCATCCTTATGGCTTCTAATCATGCTATAGGAGCGAAGGTTTCTTCATAATCAATACATTCTTTTTGGTTAAAATCTTTGGCCACTAATCTAGCCTTGTTTCTAACCACGATACCAAGTTCATTTTGCTTGTTTCTAAAGACCCATTTAGTACCAATAACTAAATGGTCATTTGGACTCGGAACAAGCTTCACACCTCATTTCTCTCAAATTGATTTAACTCATCTTGCATTGCGATGACCATTGAATCATCTTTCAAGGCCTTATCAATGTATTTAGGTTCAATTTGGGAGAGAAAAGCAGCGTTTGCACAAAAATTCTTAAGAGAGGAACGAGTTTGAACCCCTTTAGATGTGTCTCCTATGATTAGCTCCTTGGGATGAGCATCTACATTCTTCCATTCCTTCGGTAAGGATATTTCAGAAAAAGATGCATCCAAGTTGCTTGGTGGAGGAGATTCATTTAAATTCAAAGTATTAAAATTAAGATCATCATTGAAATTATTTTTCTTAACTTCAGAAACTTCATTAAAAACCACATGAATTGATTCTTTTATAAGCAAAGTTCTTTTGTTAAATATATGAAAAGCTTTAGAAATGGAAGAATAACTAAGAAAAATTCCTTCATTGGATTTTGCATCAAACTTTCATAAGGTATCTTTTTCATTCAATATAAAGCATTTACATCTGAAAACTTTAAAATATGAAATATTGAGTTTTTTGTTGTTCCATAACTCATAAGGAGTTTTAGAAAGTAATGGTCTTACTAGAACCCTATTGATAACGTAGCATGCCGTATTTACGGCTTCGACCCAAAAATATTTGGGTAGGCTATATTCATTTAACATGGTTCTAACAATTTCTTATAAGTTTCTATTCATTCTTTCTACTGCTCCATTTTGTTGAGGATTTCTTAGAGTAGAGAAGTTGTGGTTGTATCCATTACATTCACAAAATTCTTAGAAATCATGGTTTTGAAATTCACTACCATAATCACTTCATATTGATTAAATCATAAAACCATTTTCATTTTGAACTAGTTTATAAAACATAGAGAAATACCTAAAGCAATTACTTTTATGTGCCAAAAAGTAAGAGCATGTGTATCTACTAAAATTATCCATAATAACGAATGTATATTTGCTACCTCCTAGTCTTGATGTAGCAATTGGTCCGAACAAGTCTATATGGATTAATTGCAAAGGTCTAGAGGTGCTTATTTGGTTCTTAGGTTTGAAGCTACATTTTATTTGTTTTTTTAGTTGACATGCATCATACACATTATCTTTGACAAACTTGATATGAGGAATTCCTCTTACAAGTTCTTTAGATGAAATTTAAGAAATTAGTTTCATGCTAGCATGACCTAATCTCCTATGCCAAAGCCAGCCATCGTCATTCAAAACCAAAAAGCATATTTCATTACATAGATCATTAATGTCGATAGTATATATATTATTTTATTTTAAGATAATCATAGATGTATTTTTGTATGGTTTTTCAATAATGCAAGGATTGGATTCAAATTTAATGATGTATTCTTTATCACACAATTGACTAATGCTTAAGAGATTATGCTTTAAGCTATCAACCAATAACACATCTTCAATAAAGAAGTTGGATTTGTTACCTATGGTTCCTTTGCCAATGCTTTTACCCTTGTTATTGTCTCCAAAGGTGACATATCCTTCGTCTATGCTAGTGAGCTTAGAGAATTGAGATGGATCTCCAGTCATATGCCTTGAGCAACCACTATCAAGGTACCATCTTTTGCTCCTAGCTTGTGATGGTACATTTTTCTACAACAAAGGATGATTTTTAGGTACCCATTTAACCTTGGGTGCCTCAAAAATTGATTTACATAGCTTATCATGTTGCATTTGAGTCATTTGAGATTCTTTCAGGAACCCAAATAAATTAATATGGACTACATTTCTTGAATGGACAATGATAAGCTACATGCCCAAATTTGTAACAAAAGTTGCATTTGTTTCGGGATGAAACATGCAAAGTAGGGCCTTTAATAAAGGTGGTTGGACTTTGGTAAGAACTACTCACAAATTTGATTTTCTCTTTTCTATGAATGTGACTCTTGTTGGCAAGGATCATGTACAAGGACTTGCTACCAACCTCAAATTTTTCTAAGGTTTCTTTTAGTAGCAAGTTTTCCTTTCTAAGTGTTTCTAGTTCATCACATTTCATACATGGAGCTAAACTATCATTGTGCTTAACTTTTAAACTATCAAAATCACTAACAAGAGAAGAATGTTCCTTTTTTAATAATTTATATTTTTTACTAATTAATTTATATTCATCAAATAAATCATGAAAATTATTTAATAGTTCATCAAAGGATAAATTTGCATCAAACGAACTACTCACCTCATCTCCAATGGCCATTAGTGAATAGTGAGTAACTTGCTCGGTGATGATAGGCTCCTCTTCTTCGGATGCACTTGAGTCATCTCATGTTGCTTTAAAAGCCTTCTTCTGTGGTTGCCTCTTCTTGGCTAGAGGGCATTCGCTCTTGTAAAGTCTTGGCTTCTTACATTTGTAATATATTTCTTAATCTTTCTTGGGTTCAAATTTATTTTTAGCGTCATTTTTAAATTTGTTTCTTTTTATGATTTTTTTGAATTTTCTTGTTAAGAGTGCCAAGTCTTCGTTAAGGTCTTCATTACTTGAGTTTTCTTTCAAGTGGTCCTCATAGGTTTTTAGTATCATATCCTTCCTGTTCTTTGGAAGGGTGTCCTCAAGCTCTTCATGAGCTTTACAAGTCATCTCATATGTCATTAGTGACCCAATTAGTTCTTCGAGAGGAAAATTATTTAGGTCTTTGGCCTCTTGAATAGCCATGATTTTAGGGTCTCAACTCTTTGGAAGGGATCTTAAAATTTTTTTAACAAATTCAAAATCTGAGAAACCTTTACTAATAGTCCTTTTAGACCATTAACGACATCCGTAAATTGAGTGTACATGTCTCCAATGGTCTCACTCAGTTTTATTCAAAATAACTCATAAGTATGCACTAAAAGATTAATTTTTGACTCATTCACTCTACTAGTGCCTTCATGAGTCACTTCGAGTGTGTGCCAAATATCAAAAGTAGTTTTATAAATGGACATATAATTAAACTCATTTTTATCTAAGGCACAAAACAAGGCATTCATAGCCTTTGCGTTTAAAGCAAAAGTCTTCTTCTCCAACTCATTCCAATTGTTCATCAGAAGAGAAGACTTTTGAAACCCATTTTCTACCATATTCCATAATTTGAAATCCATTGAAATTAGGAAAATCCAGATTCTAGTCTTCCAATATGTGTAATCCATCCCATTAAATATGGGCGGACATGTAATTGAATGACCCTCTAGGTTGCCGGCAAATGCCATCTCTCTTGGGTTTTAAACCAAACGAGAGTGAACCTGGCTTTGATACCAATTATTAGGATCAAGAGCGGTACTATGTGGGGGGGGTGAATTAGTGCAATAGAAAACTTTCCCGATCGTAAAGTAATTTTTTTTGATTAAAATCGATTCCAACGAAAATGGTTTCGATTCAATCCATTTCGGAGAGAATTTGAACTTGAAAGTTTTCGTAAAAGTGCAAAAAAAGATTAAGGTGATTTGTAGTAATATAAATTATACAAATAAAAAATAAACCAGAATTTAGAGTGGTTCGGTCAATGTGACCTACATCCACTTTCGGATTCCTCCTCCGACGAGGTCACCGGCATCCACTAAAGGCCTTCCTTCAATAGGCGAAGGCCAACCACCTTTTGTAGCTTTTCTCCTTTTGCCGAGTTTAGGAGACAACCCTTACAAGTCTCACTCCTCCTTCTTGGATGGTTACAAGGCTAAGAGATGAAGGAGGAGAACTCTTCTTACTTTTACAACACTTTAAGACTCAAGAACTAAAGATTATGCCAATGCTTTCGTGCCCTTTCATGTAGAAAAGGGTGAGATTTTTATAGGCCCCAATGGCTTCAAAATTGGAGCCAAAAAGTGTCTCATTCTAGATTTTCGGGGTCTAGCGGTACCACCACCATTACTAGGCGGTACTATTGCCTAACACCTGACACTAGGCGGTACCACTACTTGATAGGGTTGGTACCACCGCTGGTAGCATTAACTGCCAACGGTACCACCGCCCAGTCTAGGAGGTACCACCACCTAGTTTGGGTGGTACCACCACCTAGATAACCTAGGGCACTACATTCCAAGCGGTGCCACCGCCAGCCAAGAATTCAAGGGCTGAATGGGTTGCTCAAATCGGCCCAATTCAGCCTTGTTAAGAGCCCAATTGGCCCCTAATTAAGTTAGTGAGATTACCTCATAATCCAAACTTAATTTATGATCTAATTACGATAATTAAGACATAATCATAGCACTTCTTGTTTCGGTGTGTCAATTGCTCTTCCGGCGAACTTCCGACGAACTTTCGGCAAACATCTGACAAACTTTCTACAATGCTCCGGCAGACTCCCAGCAAGCTCCTGGACTTTACGAAGATCTTTTTGGTGAGTTCCAATGAGCTTCTTTGGTAAGCTCCTGGACTTCTCCGTTGGTTCCGGTAGAACTTTCGACGAACATTTGGACTTCCGACAAACTCTTGAACTCCCAACGAGATCTCGATCTTGACTCTGGCACAACACCTGCTTTATGTCTTACTGCTATTATAGTTAATCCTGCAAACTTTTCTCAACATATACATTAGATCAAACAATTTACAATTGACTTCATCATCAAAATCCGTGATTCAACATTTAAATCTCCCAAATGCATAAATTCTTCTTATACATTTTTTGGATCATGATCTTGATTTCTCGATTTATATAACTTGAGTTTTCCTATAAATCAAGAATTTTTCTTTAACTAAAGAAGAGATGTATTCAAATTAACCATGATATGTCACCTGACTTCTTGATGTTTATGACTTAAATTTTATTATGTATAATTGCCTTGTATTTATAATTTATATATCTTATGATATGATTAAATCATTGACATAAAAAAGTAGAAAAATTATACTATTATATTCTTCCCTTCTCTTTGACAATAACAAAAGGGGAGAAATTCTTGCTAGCTTACACATCGCAAAGAAAAGAAAAATTACTAGCTTGCACATTGTAAAAGGAAGCAAAAGTGCTATCTTGCCCATCCCAAGAAGCAAAGAATTGCTAAACTTGTATATTTCTAAAAAATTGATAGCTTACATGATCTAAAATGATGTAAAATTTGCTAGCTTGCATGTTCTAAAATAATGTAAAACTTACCAAATTTTCTAGCTTGAAAATTGCAAGGAGAAAGAATTGCTAGCTTGCACATCTCAAGAAATGCAAAAGTGCTATCTTGCCCATCTCAAGAAAAAACATACAAAACTTGCATATTTCAAAAGAGAAGCAAGAATTACTAGCTTGCACATTTCAAGTAGAAGCAAATATTGCTATCTTTCACATCTCTAAAACTTGCTAGCTTCCATATTCTATAATGAAGTAGAACTTGAATGTTTCAAAATTTTGCTAGTTGCACTTTTCTTCTTTTTGTTGATGACAAAAAAGGAGAAGTTATGAAGATGATCATGCATGATATGATGTAATTTTATATTTTGAAATTATGAATGATGATTTGGAATCATGTATGTAATGATGATTGTATATTTTGAAAATATACTCGATGATCTGGTATTATGCATGTAGTACTTCAACTCATGATAATGATGCATGCAATGATGAAATATTCATGATTAAAATTTCTTCAAGGTTCATCTCAATTATAGCATGTTGATAGGGGGAGTTTAGTTTAAACTTCGTTATTAATTGGTTGTCATCATCAAAAAGGGAGAGATTATTGAATCTCGGATTTTGATGATGGAATCAATTGATGAATTTATGATCTAATCTGTATTTTAAGTAATGCAGGACTAACCTCGATCAAGAAAAGGCAAATTGATTAAAGCATTAGGAATCGAATGTTGGGCCGGAGTGAAACATATTAGGAGATTGGACGTCGAGCTGGAGGATCGATCGATGTACCAGCAAAAGGTCTTCGTGCCATGAGTTTGGGCATCGGGCCAAAAGATTGGATATTATGTCAAGGAGATCAGAAGTTGCGAGAGTCAATATGCTGATTGGGCAATATGCCGAAAGAAAGGATGATGCGCCGAAGGATCGAACGTAGCATCGGATGAACTAATGATATGCCGGAAAACATAGGATTCATACTTATAATAAATTATGTCCAGATCGGGTTAGTTTAGGTCATAATTGAGTTGGTTTTGGGTGTAACTATGCCAACTCAATTAGAGGCCCATTAGGCCTGAGTTGGGACTGTTTTGGGCCAAGTGGAAGGCTCATTCAGTGGTACCGCCCAGATATAGTCTCCTATATTATGTTAGGTGGTGGTACCACTAGTTTCGGCGATAGTACTGCCTAGTGTTAGTGCTATAGGCGGTAGTACCGTCAGGACCCGAAAAACCTAGGATGAGACCTTTCTTGGATCCATTTTTGAAACCATTTGGGGTCTATAAACACCCCAACTATTCATGGTTAGTAAAGCACGAATTTGAGCAAAAAAAAGGGGGAAAGAATACTTGAGAAAAAAAAAATTAAAAACTCTATTAGGATTTAGAGTGTTTTCCTCCTAGAGTTAGAAGTTTTCTAAGGGAAGAGTGATGTCTAAAAGAGAGGTGTAAAGGTTTTCTCCTGAGCTTGTGAAAAGGAGAAAGAGTTGTAAGAGTAGTTGATCTTTACCCGTTGAAAGAAGATCAGTAGTGGAAGCCAGTGATCTCGAGTGAAGAGGAATCGAGAGTGGATGTAGGTCATGACGACTAAACAACTATAAAACTTGGTTTGTATTTTTTTTTTTCTTTTTACCTTTATAGTAAACTACTTTACTTGCTTATTACATTCTTACAAATATTTTCAAATTAAACATATTTTCGATATAGTTTTATCGAATGAAGATTTTCTAAAACCTTGAGCTACTTTTTGGGAATGGAAGTAACATATACATCTTCAAGACTCTTCCTATCATAAAAAAAGTATATTCAGGATTTGTTATTAAAGACGAACATACAGGATGCCAAAACAGTTATAACTCCTCTGTCTATTAGTGAATCACTAAAATTATGTGATGGAAGCCCTACTATGGACCCAAATCAATACCGTAAAGTACTTGATTTCTTACAGTACTTAGCTCTCACTCACCCAGATATCTCATTTAGGGTCAATAAATTATCACAATTCATGCATCGGCCATCTACTATGCATTAGTCTACAATTAAACGAATCTTGTAATATCTTAACAAGACCCTTAATCATGACCTCTTTTTCTGTAAACACTCCTATCTTTATCTCCATGCCTTTGTTGATGTTGATTGGGCAAGAAACTTTTGTTGAATCTCAAATTTTGATAATGAAACCAACTGATAAGTGTTTATGATTTCATCTGCATTTTGAGTGACATAGGATGCTTCAATCAGGGAGAGACAATTAAAGCATGAAGAATCATGTTGGGCTAGTAGAAAACTCATCAGAAGATTAGACATCGAGCCGGAGGATCGGTCGACGTATCGATAGAAGGCTTCGAGCCATAGATTCGGGCATCGGGCCAAGAAGAGCAGATATTGCACGAAGGATATCAGAGTTGCGGAGGTTAAATGGCCGATTGGGCAATAGGCCGCAAGAGAGGATAATGCGCAAAAGAATCAAATGATGTATCGATGGACCAATGATATGCCGGACGACATGATTCATGCTTAGTAATAATTGTCTAGATCGAAGTATATTTTTATGTATGCAGGATTAACTATGATAGCAAGGCATAAAGCAAAATGAAGTTCCGAAGTCAAGAACACGATTTCGTTAGGAGTTCAAGAGTTCATCGGAAGTCCGGACATTCATCGGAGGTTCTACCGGAACCAACCGAGAAGTCCAAGAGCTTGCCAAAGAAGCTCGTCGGAATTTGCTAAGAATATCATCGTAAAGTCTAGGAGCTTGTTGGGAGTCCGTCGGAACATTGCTGAGAGATCGTCGGAAGTTTGCCGAAAGATCGCCGGAAGCTCGCTAGAAGAAATTAGACTTATCTTGCTTAGAATATGACTTAAGAATTAAAGTTAGCACATAATTAGAGTTAGGACTAGGAGGTAATCCCATCAACTCTGTTAGGGTCCAACTGGGCCCAAACTTGGGTTGGTTGAGGCCGGATTCAAGACCCAACTAGGGTGTTGAAAGAGTGGCCGGTGGTAGCACCGCCAAGGCTGGTGGTGGCACCGCTTGGGGAATAGCACCCCAGATATTCTAGGTGGTGGTACTACCAGCAATGAATGCTACCAGCAGTGGTACCGCCCTTGTCAAGTGGTGGTACCGCCTAGTTGTCACGGACAATCTTCTAAACAGGATGTTTGATGTAATACTTATGTATGTCCGTGTCTTTTGGTATGTTCATACTTTATACAGCATGTAGAGGGACAACCGAAGGCTTAATAGTCCCATTTTAGTTAGGTTGGTTGCCGCTTTAGGCTTGTAAATAAAGGTTGTATCATGTGGACACGTGCGAGTGATTTTCGGTCTATAATGGATCATTTTACCCTTTTGTTGTGCAACTGTTTAGAGCTTGTAAAGTATGTTTGTAATTTGCATTGTCTATGAAATGTTTTCGGAGATGTTTGCTTGTGGATCCCGAATGAGGCGTTTTCTCTAACCCGTTCTCTCTTTTGTGGGTCCCAAGGGACATGGGAGGCTGACTTTTGCGGACGGACACGCAAGGGTGCCGCACGACTTAGGCAAAACCAGCTAAGTCCATAATAGATGGTATTAGAGAGGGACAAGCACTCATAGAAACACTTAGCATGCAAACGTGGGGGACCTAGCGGGGCTGTGTTGAGGGCAGTCAGCACACGCGCGATCGTTTGGGGGAAAACGGGCATAGAGATATAGGGAAAAGGAGTCGCTCGGAGGAGCGGGCATCTGACATTGGCATTCAGAGGAATGGCCAATCTTTCGCGCAAGAGGCACCACGAGAACAGGCAAGCTTAGAAGAATGCGGAGCGCACAAAGGTTGGGATGGTTGAGTTTGAGCTACGGCTCAACGTTGACAACTATACTTGATGGTGCTCAAGACAAGCGAGGCGCTTGGTAAAGGATGAGACCATGCAAGGTGGAATGAGTTGCTCAGCGACCGAAAGAGTTGTGCTAAGCTCACAGAGGTGAGGGGAATTACTAACTCAAAGAATTCGGTACTCATGCATGGGCTTGTATGCGGACGATGGAATGTTCGCAACCATCCCAAGGCAACCAAAACTCGGCGCCATTGAGCATTGAAACTTTCTCTTTGGCATGTGAAGGATACGTCCGTAGGAGGCTGAAGTGTGCAATGAGTTCAACATGTTGCTAGGCCTTGAGTGGTGCAGCGGGGGCTGTATTGACGTGGAGTCACAATCTAGCAAGTGTGCTTGCAAGAGGCAGAACAATGCACAGTTTGTTCAGTAGATCGGAGTAGTCCAAGGGGATGGTGGTCTCCGAAACAAAGAGAGATGTTGCTCCAACGGGACAGTTATCCAAGAGGGATATGTCCTGGCTCTCCAGAGGGAGAATCATGTGGGGCGGACCTCACAAGTTGAGGAGGAGTACCTCAACAAACAACAACTCCACGAAGCTCAATGGACTGAGCAAGCGGTGAGGAGTCGTCGCATGATCTCGCTTGAGAGAATGCATTGGTGGATGCATTGCGAGATCAAGTGAGGGAGCATCCCAAAGCAATACAAATGAAGGCACACTTGGAGTCGATATGGAGATCTGACTCAAGGGAGGGCTGACCCGTGGAATGGTGGGCGCGAGGACCAACATCAACTCAATGCAAAATGAGGAGTGGAGCAACTTGGGTGTAACTTGGTGAAGTACCCAAGCCACATAAAGGGAGCTAGCATAGAAGATGGAACATGGAGCAAAGGCACAATGCTTTCCTTGGATAGAGGTCAATGACATGAACTCTTGCAGAGGCAAGAGCAGGATCATGTTGTTCCATGGATCCTTCATTCTAATGGAGTGGACTCATCTTGTATGGTGCCAAAGATGAAGGGAGCTTCTAGGCACATGCACCTTATCTCGGAGAAGCATTTGATGGAGGAACTAAGGCGACTTAATGTGCGGAGGCGAAGTTGGGTTCAGAAGGCCTTGGCACGGGGCAAGAGGATGTAGAGGCAAGTACTCTTGAAGAATATGCCATAATGTTGCCATTCAAGTTGCCATGAAGGAAGCGGTGCGCAGCGAAGATTGTGCTGGTAGGAGTAGAGGCCCAGGATCCAGACAATGGTGCACTAATTACAGTGAAGTTGGGGGACTTTGGGAGCTACTAGGCGATGGACTGTCCTAGAGCGATGCTTCATCTAGGTGTGACCCAAGAGTGGGTGGATGAAGATCGATTGCCAAAAGAGCGAACAAAATCGAAGGTGGAAGAGACCCTGCGACGTATTGGCAGAGGCCACACATGGAGGGTTCATAATTCGAGTTCTTCCCACAAGGATCAGAATGCAATAGAGATGTCACCAGGAGGCGACATGGTGCAGCGGATCATGGTGGAACAGTTCATGGCAATGCGATACACATGACATAGTCTCGTGAGGGACTAGATCATACGGTGGTATGATCGGGAGCTATTGGAAGCTCCACTTCGATGAACAACATGACGGTAAGAAGGGCTATGGATTCAAAGAGTGAAGGCCATGATACTGTAGAGGCGGGTCTTCCGTGCGTGCATCGAATTTTGCATCGGATGAAAGCCTTGGTCATCAGCATATGGGGGCTGTGTTCCACTAAGGGAAAAGTTCAAATGCAAGTACCAGTGAGTCCCCATGGGAGGGACTTGATCATACAGAGGTATGATTGAAGTGGTTGGAGAGTTGGGCTACTCCAGAGCTCATATTCTCTTAATGGAGCCCAGCAAGTCAGAGGACTAGGTCGAGTAAGCGAACGTTGCTACCAAGGAAGCTAAGGAGAACAAAATCAGTGCAAACCCTACAACGTGATGGCATAGGCCATGCATGGGAGTTGTAGTCTGTCTTTCCATCGACCAAACGGACTACTTGGAGAATACAGAGGTGTTGAAGCAGGGGGTCGAAAGGGGCGAGGAGGCGATGACGAGTCCATAGGGACTTAGCTACCCAAAATCAAGCATTAGTTAGAATGGAGGTGGACTTAGAGGAGTGCCATGGAGACATATCTATTGATCGTGAAGAAAAGGGATGCAGATGCGAGGCGACAGACAGTAGGGCCATGGGCATAGCAGCGCCATGGTACCGCAGAGGCGGGACTTCCGTGAAAGTCATTGATCCCTTGCTCTCATGGAGGGAGAGCGCTTGGTCGTGAAAGGGGCCAAGGAGGTGGAGCATGCAGAGGCAATCTCCAAGTACCGAGACAAGGCTAAAGGGCAACGGCCAAGGAACTTCGTAAGACCGGTGTCAATGAGTTTCTCATCAAGATAGCCGAAAGTGAAGGACTTCAAGTCAGGCAAGAGTTTACGACCAAGGAACGAATCAGGCAGTACGCAGTGTTATACCTTCGCTACTTAGGAGAGTAGGCAGCAGGGTTGATAGAGAAGACGGTACAATCCCATGTTAGGATCGGAGCGGCACTAAGAGGGGGGGGGGGGGTGAATTAGTGCAATGGATTAAAACGTCGGTTTCGACAAATCTTTCGTACAATAAAAATCGAACTCGGAAGTGCTTAACTTGAAAGCGTATTCGCAAAGTTGTGTAGCAAAGGTAATGAGGAAATAAAGCAAGTAAGAAGGTTTGCAGTAATGTAAATAGCAGAAATGAAATGCAAACCAGAGATTACGTCGATTTTAAAGTGGTTCGGTCAAATGACCTACATCCACTTGCGAGGCCCCTCTTCGACGAGGCTCTCACCTTCTACTAGCAAATCTCTTGAAGGGGAAGGGTAAATACCGCTCTTACAACTTTTTACAAGCGGTTCACTCTCTTACAGATTTTGAGCAAGAAAGAAGGAGGTGAACACTAGCAAATTAAAAACAAGACTAGCTAAGACTTTTCTAAGACCTTTCTCTCAATCAATTGCTACTCAAAAGGTTGTATTCTCTGCTAAGAAATGAGGGGTATTTATAGGCCTCAAGAGGATTCAAATTTTGGCTCCAAAATTTGAATTCTCTTTGGTTTCCGATGTTGGCGGTGCTACCGCCTGTTAGTGTCTGACACTAACAGTGGACTGGCGGTGCCACCGCCTAGCCAAGCAGTGCCACCGCCCAGCTCTCGGGTGCTGGGCGGTGCCACCGCCTGGTTCTCGGGTTCTAGGCGGTGCCACCGCACAGTCTAGGCAGTGCCATCGCCTAAACTTTTTCAACTCACTAGTTGGGCTCCAAACTTGGCCCAAACCAGTTCGAACTCGGGCCCAATTGTCCCCTACTTGGGTTATAGGATTAACACTTAATCCTAACCATAATTAACATGCTAACTATAAATTTAAAGATATTTCCTAAGCTATTACAAAGTCCGCAAGTCAAGACTTTTTCTGGCGAGCTTTTGGCGAACTTCTGGCGGTCTTCCGACGAACTCTTGGAAACCATTCTGCGGACTCCTGGCAAGCTCCTAGACTTCACAATTTGATCTTGGCGAGTTCCAACGAGCTTCTTCGGCAAGCTCCGATCTTTCTCGGCGAGCTCCATGAACTTCCAATGAACCTTCCGGCGAGCTTCCGAAAAACCCTTCGGCAAGCTTCCCTACTCATTCTCGGCTAGTTCCAACAGCATTCCCGACGAACCTTCAGACTTCCGTCGAACTCTCGAACTCGCAACGAATCCTTCGCGCTTGACTCCGACACTTTGTTTCGCTTTATGTCTTCATCGTTATCGTAGTTAATCCTGCACACACAAGCTATAACTCTACTCCGATCTAGACAATTATTACAACGCGAATTGACATTCTATTGCTCGGCACGTCATTGGTTGGTGCTTCGTCCGATTCTTCAGCACATCGTCCTCTCTTACGGCTTGTTGCCCAATCGGCGGTTGACCTCTGCAATCCCGATATCCTTGGCGCAATTCTGCTCTCCTTGGCTCGATCCCCGACGTCCGAAGCCTTCTGCCATCTAATATCCTGACGTGATCTCCTCTAGCGCAACGTTAATTCCTCCTGCATCAATTGTCTAATCCTGATCGAGTAGACCTGCATCACTCAAAATGCAGTTTAAATTATAAACACATATCAAGTGGTTTCATCATCAAAATACGAGATTCAACAATCTCCCCCTTTTTGATGATGACAACCACTTGATGACGGAGTTAACCTTAACTCCTGGAGTTTAAACAAACTCCCCCTATCAATATGCCATATTGATAGAACCTTGAATTCAAACAGAATTCAAGTCATTGCAATATTCATCATGAATACTTGCAACACATCATCATGAACATATGCATAAACTTATGCATCACATGTCATGTCATCAACATACTTCTCCCCCTTTGTCATCAACAAAAAGGAGAAGTACCACAATCAAGTGTTTGTTATATGGGTTCAACTCATTGCATGAAAAACATAATATGCAATCTCATAATTTTACAACATATTAGAACTTGCAAGCTAACAATTTAGAGATGTTCAAGAAAGCAACTCTTGCTTCTTGAAATATGTAAGTTTTATAAGCTAGCAAATTCAAATATATGCAAGTTGGCATATTTGCTTTTCTTGAGATAGGCACGATAGCACATTTTTGCATTTTCTTGATGTTTCAAGCTAGCAATTCTCGGTGATGTTCAAGATAGCATTTTCTTCTCTTTTGAGAAGTGTAATTTTTGCTTTTTTCTTGAATTGTGCTAGCAATCTATCTCCCCCTTTGTCATTGTCAAAAAGAAGGAAAAAACCCTTTACATCAATTACTAAATCATGACAAAGGTAAGTAATCATTATTATTTGTGCATCATTATAGTTTCAATGCACAAATTCATTAACATTACATTTCATTTTTTTTTATGCACGATACCGAAAAATCAATCATCATTATGAGCATATCAAACATTATATTCAAGCATTCATGATATATCATTTTGGCAACATGATCATAGCTATTCAAATGATGGTATCTAAATGTCAAAATTTATTACATCCTATCATGCATGATCATTAACTTCTCATTTGTATTTCATGCATTATTTCATTTCATCTTATAAGGAATATCAAGAAGAGTTATGAGGTGATGAGATAAATATTTTATGAATACACGAAATTGTATAAAAATCATATCATAAGTATTTCATGTATTTATATTATCACATGAAGCATACAAGACAATAATACAAAGAAATCATGTTATGAAGGATATCAATGTGAAAATTCAGCAAAGATCACATGATACAATCGCAAAGCATGATATAATTATGCGATATATCATGAGATGATAATTTATCATATCAATTAAAGATATCAATTGTTAAACATGATATGATAATAGTCTCAAAATTTTCAATTTGTGATACATGTGATACATTGCAATACACTAAAAACTTTAATGCGATGCTTTTAAGGATATCAACCTATTTTTGATACAAAGCATGGCAAGAGCAATTATATTGCAAGTTTTCTAAGTTTTGCATTTTTTGCTTCTTTTGAAATAGCAATTCTTTGCTTCTCTTTATATTGCAAGATTTGTAATTCATTGGTAGTGTTCTTGATAGCAAGTTCTTTCAATTAAATGATCGAGCTAGCAAATTTTTCTTCCTTTGAAATATGCAGGCTAGTAAACTAACTCCCCCTTTATCATTATCGAAAAGAAGGGAGAACTCAATGGCTAAAAATTTCAACCATTCAACAAGCCAAATATGCAAAGAATTCATGAAAGATATCAATAAGGATCAATTCGTGAATACCAAAGATATGATTCATGGTTCATTAAAATTCTTCTTAACAAGTTCACGATCAAGATTCATATAATTCATAATAAAGCAAATTGATGTACAATCATCACACAAGACATACAAGGCAAAGAAATCTTGTTATTTCTATATTATGAAATATATAATATCAAGGCTTATGATTCATTTGAAAAGATATAGCACAAAGAGCAACTTGAAACATTCTTATCAAGATCACATTTTAAAATAGTCCAAGTATCAAGATATCAATATGACACTTCATTGAATTCTAAGAAATCAAAAGACAAGTTACACTTCAAAAAAAAAAAATCATAATCAAATTATCATTTTTGAGATTCATAACATGAATAACGTTATTACTATTTCATCAAAATCAATTTCGAGATTCATACAATTTCATGAAATCATTAATCTCGATAAGATAGGAAAAGCATTTTCTTTTTAAGTGATTCTTTTAACACATCATAAAAAAAAACTCATTCATAATTCAAGTGATTTATAAGATATCATAAATGAATTTATCACTTTTATTTCATCAAAATCGAGAACTCTAGAGATAGAAAATGATTGAAGCATTTAACATGATTGAAGCATGATTCATATTTAAAATATATCTTATGTCGTAAATATGAATCAAGCATTTGTCAAATCTGAAATCATCCTCAAAATTACATTCAATAAATTCATATATGACAAGCATAGATTTATTGAAAAATCAATAAGATAGAGGATTATATTTTATTTTTATAAATTTCTATTCATGTGATTTGCTTCTTACAAGCATGCCTTTGCTTTTAAAAAAATGTCAACATTCAAGATAGAAAGGTAAATTTCGTAAAATAAATTATCAAGCATGATTCCATGATAACATCCTTTTAATATCTTGATATTCATTATCAAGTATGATTTCAAAGAGTATGTTCAAGAGAAATCATAAAGACCAAATGCATGATACACTCATTTATTTTCAAAATATTCATCATGTTTATTTCATGAGATTCACAAGATTGGTAAACTAAATTCATTAATCTCAATAGGATATAAAATTCATTTCCATTTCATACAATTGATTTCATGTGAAGGTGTTCAAGTCTTATTATGAAAACATGTATCATCATTTAAAATCAAAACATAAGTTTTGTCATAAAGCCGTCAAGACCAAACACATCAAAAATAAAACATCATGATATCACATCTATCATCAAAAGACTATCAAGAAATTCATACATATATGTACATGCTATGTCATCTTAATATGTCATGAGAATGTCATCTTAATTTGTCATAAAAATGATTAAACCAAAAACATGTTAATCCAAAATGAGAGTATCAAATCAACATTTACTTCAAAAACTCATACATGACATAAAATCATCAAAATACACATGCATGGATTAATCCTAAGCATTATCACATATCATATAACTATCATCCATAATGTTGCATACATCATTCAACATTTCAAAACATAACAAGCATGAAACCTTAGCAATATACTTTTCATGATTAAATTTTTAATTTTTTCAAAGATGCTAAAAAGAAAACATGATATAATTTTTGAAAAATAATTTTTTATTTCCTATTCCTACTATCTAAATTAAGAACTCATGAAAAACTTCAAGTAATTTCAAAATAATTCAAGAGAGTTGAGTTACTTACCTTGTAGTCGAAGCTCGTCAAAGCCCAATTTGCCATTTCACCTTTGGAAGTTCTTGATTCATCCTTGGTTTCCTTCCTCTTCTTTGGCCTCTTCTTCCATTCAAGTTCATTATTTATTTTAGATTTTTGTTTAATAAACTTGTTAAGATTTAGTATTCGAAGTTCAAGTTCATCATTGTCCTCATCACTTGAGTCATTGCTCAAGTGGTATTCATTTGTCCAGAGTTCCAAATCCTTCCGATTCTTTGGAAGGTGTTTCAAGTGCTCATTGGGTTCAAAATGTTCCAAAAGTGTCATTTCATAGGTCATTAATGACCCAATTAATTCTTCTAATGAAAAATCATTTAAATTTTTTGTCTCTTATATTGCAGTTATTTTAGGATCCCACCTTTTTGCAAGGGATCTTAATATCTTGCTTACGAGATCAAAATTCGAAAAAGATATACTAAGAACTCTTAGATTATTGACGACATCCGTGAAACGGATATACATGTCGCCTATAGTCTCGCTTGGTTGCATTTGAAAAAGCTCGAAATCATGCAATAAAATTTTAACTTTCGAGTCTTTGACTCTACTAGTTCCCTCGTACGTGATTTCAAGTGTTCGCCAAATATCAAAAGCCGTTTTGCATGTTGAAATCCGATTGAACTCATTTTTGTCCAAAGCGCAAAATAAGGCATTCATAGCCTTTGCGTTTAAAGAAAAATACTTCTTCTCCAAATCCGACCATTCGTTCATCGTTTTAGAGGGAAGTTGAAAACCATTTTCAACGATATTCCATAAATCCAAATTCATAGAAATCAAGAAAACTCTCATTCAAGTTTTCCAATAAGTGTAATCCAATCCGTTAAACAACGGTGGACGAAAAACCGATAAGCCCTCTTGAAAGCCATGAAGAGCCATTTCTCTCGGGGGTAAATTTAAAATGAGAAATACCGGGCTCTGATACCAATTGTTAGGATTGGAGCGGCACTAAGAGAGGGGGGGGGGGTGAATTAGTGCAGCGGATTAAAACATCGGTTTCGACAAATCTTTCGTACGATAAAAATCGAACTCGGAAGTGCTTAACTTGAAAGCGTATTCGCAATGTTGTGCAGCAAAGGTAATGAGGAAATAAAGCAAGTAAGAAGGTTTGCAGTAATGTAAATAGCAGTAATGAAATGCAAACCAGAGATTACGCCGTTTTAAAGTGGTTCGGTCAAATGACCTATATCCACTTGCGAGGCCCCTCTTCGATGAGGCTCCCACCTTCCACTAGCAAATCTCTTGAAGGGGAAGGGTAAATACCCCTCTTACAACTTTTTACAAGCGGTTTACTCTCTTACAGATTTTGAGCAAGAAAGAAGGAGGTGAACACTAGCTAATTGAAAACAAGACTAGCTAAGACTTTTCTAAGACATTTCTCTCAATCAATTGCTTCTCAAAAGGTTGTATTCTCTACTGAGAAATGAGGGGTATTTATAGGCTTCAAGAGGAGTCAAATTTGGGCTCCAAAATTTGAATTCTCTTTGGTTTCCGATGCTGGCGGTGCCACCGCTTGTTAGTGGCGGTGCCACCGCTTGTTAGTGACGGTGCCACCGCCTGTCAGTGTCTGACACTGACAATGGACTGGCGGTGCCACCACCCAGCCAAGCGGTGCCACCGCCCAGCCAGGCGGTGCCACCGCCTAAACTTTTTCAGCTCACTGGTTGGGCTCCAAACTTGGCCCAAACCAGTCTGAACTTGGGCCCAATTGGCCTCTACTTGGGTTATAGGATTAACACTTAATCCTAACCCTAATTAACATACTAACTACGAATTTAAAGACATTTCCTAAGCTATTACAAAGTCCGCAAGTCAAGGCTTTTTCTGGCGAGCTTCCGGCGAACTTCCGGTGGTCTTCCGACGAACTCTCGGAAACCATTCTGCGGACTCCCGGCAAGCTCCTAGACTTCACGATTTGATCTTGGCGAGTTCCAACGAGCTTCTTCGGCAACCTCCGATCTTTCTCGGCAAGCTCCGCGAACTTCCAACGAACCTTCCGGTGAGCTTCCGAAAAACCCTTCGGCAAGCTCCCTACTCATTCTCGGCTAGTTCCGGCAGCATTCCCGACGAACCTTCGGACTTCCATCGAACTCTCGAACTCGCAACGAATCCTTCGCGCTTGACTTCGACACTTTGTTTCGCTTTATGTCTTCATCGTTATCATAGTTAATCCTACACACACAAGCTAAAACTCTACTCCGATCTAGACAATTATTACAATGTGAATTGACATTCTGTTGCTCGGCACGTCATTGGTTGGCGCTTCGTCTGATTCTTCAACGCATCGTCCTCTCTTGTGACTTGTTCCCTAATCGGCGGTTGACCTCTGCAACCCCGATATCCTTGGCACAATTCCGCTCTCCTTGGCCCAATGCCCGACGTTTGAAGCCTTCTGCCATCCAATATCCTGACGTGATCTCCTCCGGCGCAACGTCAATTCCTCCTGCGTCAATTGTCTAATCCCGATTGAGTAGACCTACATCACTCAAAATGTAATTTAAATTATAAACACATATCAACTGGTTTCATCATCAAAATACGGGATTCAACATCCCAGAGGCAACCAAATCTATTAGAGAATTACTCTAAGTTGGGGTGAAAACTTCCTGTATTCCAGAAGTTCGATGGCATTGAGTAGGTAAATCACAGTAGCTAACTCAACGCAAGGAGTGCAAACACTTCAAGTGCTTCAGAAGTGTGAGCAAAGAGTAGACGAAGGCCAGTAACCAGCTCGATGCATGGAGTACAACCTCGAGGAGGCGGGCGAAGTCAAGTAACCTTTGCCTTCTCAACTCTTAAGAGAATGGGCGAAACCGAGTACCCCAATTCTCTTATCTATCCAGTAGAGGAGCTCTGCATATGTTCAAAGACCTTTCGAAGATAATGGAAGACAATAGTTGTCAAATCCTCACCAATGGTGATCAGTGTTACTAAGAGTAGATTGTCTGTTTCATTTCCCAACAAAATGCCAATCGAAAGCGGAAGTGATGCGAACCTACTTGTATGTGACAACTAAGTGAAAGAAGAATCAATGAGCAAATTTTATGGAGGAAGGACCCAAAACTTTAGAAGTTTGCGAGACGATGCTCGTTAAAAGCTCCAACAAGCATCCACCTAGTTCAAACAGCATGAGCCATTTGAGAGACTGGCGCAGTAAGGATGGTCTTTTCCTTCATTTAGAGGATTCGCAGGAATCAACAAGGATCAATACAACTCAGCCAACCCCACACCAGAGTCAGAGTCATTGGTGAGTTTAAGCAGCATGGCAGATCAAAGGTTCGACTACTCAAAAATAGCAGCGGAGAGTAGCTGGGAGCCAAGAGATGCATTGCAGTTGGAGCAGAAGATTGAAGACTCAGCAAAGGCGAGGAGTTGTAGTGTCGACAAAGGCTTCGACGAGGACGTCGAAGTAATAAGTAGGGGAGAATGTCACGGACAAACTTCTAAACATGATGTTTGATGTAATGCTTATTTATGTCCGTGTCTTTTGGTATGTTCATACTTTGTACAGCATGTAGAGGAATGACCGAAGGCTTAATAGTCCCATTTCAGTTAGGTTGGTGGCCGCTTTAGGCTTGTAAATAAAGGTTGTGTCATGTGGACACGTGCGAGTGATTTTTGGTCTATAATGGACCATTTTACCCTTTTGTTGTGCAACTATTTAGAGCTTGTAAAGTCTGTTTGTAATTTGCATTGTCTATGAAGTGTTTTCGGAGATGTTTGCTTGTGGATCCCGAATGAGGCGTTTTCTCTAACCCGTTCTCTCTTTTGTGGGTCCTAAGGGACATGGGAGGCTTCGGGGAGGCTGACCTTTGCGGACGGACAAGCAAGAGTATCGCATGACTTAGGCAAAACCAGCTAAGTCCGTGACATAGTGGTAGATCCTACGGCGGTAGGACCGCCCAGGAACAGTGGTGGTATTGCCAATACCCAGGAAACCTAGGATGAGACCTTTTTAGGCTCCGAGTTTAAATCAACTTGAAGCCTATAAATACCCCTTTCATCCATGGTTAATTTACACAAGCATAGAGAGTTTAAAAGTAATAAAACGCTGTAGAAATCTCCTCCTCTAGCTTAAACTTAGAATTCTGTTTAGAGAGGAGTGTATCCAAGTAAAGGTTGTCTCCTAAACCTGTGAAAAGGAGAAGAGGGATGTAAGAAGGAGGTTGATCTTCGCCTATTAAAGGAAGATCAATAATGGATGCTAGTGGCCTCGACAGAATAGGAATCGCCGGAGTGGATGCAGGTCACTACGACCGAACCACTATAAAAATCCGGTTTGCCTTTTCTTTTGTGCAATTTATCTTACTACAAACCTCCTTACTTGCTTACTACTTTTAATACATTTATAAATATGCTTTCAAGTTAACATCTTCCGAAATCGATTTTCAACGTAACAAAGAAATTTCTGTAACTGACGTGATTTTACTACTGCACTAATTCACACCCCCCCCTCTTAGTGTCAACTTATTCCTAACAGTTGGTATCAGAGCCTCATATTTCTCATTTGGTTTAACACCAAAGAGAAATGACCCATTTCGACTTTCAAGAGGGTTACTCTCTCATTTGTCCTCCTTTGTTCAATGGGACGGACTACACAAATTGAAAAACTCGAATGAGAGTTTTCTTACTTTCTTTGGATTTGAACTTATTGAATATTGTCGAAAGCAATTTTTGAAGGTCTTCTCTTCCAATGAACCATTGGAATGATTTGGAGAAGAAGACTTTTTCCTTAAATGCTAGAGCTATGAACACTCTATTTTGTGCTTTGGATAAAACTAATTTTAATCGGGTTTCTACTTACGAAACGGCTTTTGATATATGACACACTCTCGAAATCACACATGAAGGCACTAGCAAAGTTAAAGATTCAAAAATCAACATTTTGATGCATGATTTTGAACTTTTTCGAATGAAGCCAAATGAAACCGTTGTTGACATGTACACCCATTTTATGGATGTTGTCAATTGTTTAAAAGCACTTGGTCGAAGTTTTTCAGATTTTGAACTTGTAAACAAGATTTTACGTTCTCTTAATAAGAGTTAGGATTCAAAAGTAACGGCTATTCAAGAATAAAAAAACTTGAACCATTTACCAATTGAAGAACTTATAGGGTCTTTGATGACCTATGAAATGACATGTAATGCATGTAAAGAACTTGAGAACCGCCTTCCAAAGAATGGGAAGAATTTCAGACTTAGAACAATTGAAGACCACTCGAGCATAAGCTCAAGTGATGGTGAACTTGAACTCTTCATGAAATTTTTAAAACAAGAATTGAAAATTAAAAATGAACTTAAAAAGAAGAAGAAGGCAACTTTGGATGAATTGAGCTCATCCGAAGACAAGAAGAAAATTAACAACGGTGAGGCGGCAAACTACGCCTTAACGGCTTTCTACAATGAGGTAACTAAAACCCTTTTTCCTTATTTCAAAATTGCATAATGCTTTTCATGAGTTATTTTAGTTTAAAAAAATTATTTTTCTTGAAATTTACATGTTTAATAATATAATAAAAATGCTAAAAAATTAGGATCATGCTTATCTTTCTAGTAATTTTGAAAATGATCATAAAAATTACATGTTTTATGATAAATGAACAAAAATGGTAGACTTAAATCTAATGATAATCCTATATATGTTTTTAAGAAGCATTAATGTGTATTATGTTGATTAATCATATTGTTTCCCAATTTTGATTGAAGATGATATATGATTAATGAAATCATGTTTGATTCGAAGTAATGATTTGATATCATGCTTAATGAGTTTAGCTTTCAAAATTATGCATGATGATTTAAAGTAATAATGATTTTTGGGTGATTTATGGATTATCGATCTTTGCCATTATGAAAATTCTTTTTTGGCTTTAAATGTTGATGTATATTTTTGTTTGGCATAAAAAGACAAAGGCAAGCTTGTATGAAATCAAATCACTTAGATTAAAACAAAAAGGAGGAATACATATTTTTCTTGAATATACCTCTAAAGCTTTTCGATTTTTCAGCAAGTGATTCTTAGTGATGAATCCATCTTATGTAATCTCTTGAAAATGATCTTGATTTGATGATTTGAATTTAAATGAGTTTTATCTTGATTTTTCAAAATTTATAACATGAGATTTCTTATGCACGAATCAAGATCTCCTATGTTTCTTTTATCTACTTATAAAAAAAGAGATTTATTGAAATAAATTATGTCTTATGACATTCATGGAAAATTAAGACATTATTCATTAATCAAGTTCTCATAAGAAACTATTTACGTTATCTTCATTGAATTTTCTTGAAAAGATGTTGATAATTTTGATGAACTGAATTTGAATAAGTTTTATCAAAATCATGATCTTAGCTTATTGGAATTGCTTGAGATATTTTTGTTAATCAAGATCTCTTCTTTGTACTCCTACGATTTTTCTTGGTATTTTACTAAAGAAGCGATTTTCTATGTGAATCATAATATTTTATATGCATGAATTGAGGTCTTGTTCTCTTACAAGATTAAATGAATTTTATCTATATCATGATCTCCTAAGAGTTCTTTGTTGAATCTCGTATTTTGATGATGAAACCACTTGATATGTGTTTATGATTTAAACTGTATTTTGAGCGATGCAGGTCTGCTTGATCAGGTTTAGACAATTGACGCAGGAGGAATTGACATTGCGCCGGAAGAGATCACGTTAGGATATTGGATGGCTGAATGCTTCGGACGTCGGGCATCGGGCCAAAGAGAGCGAAATTGCGCCAAGGATATCGTGGTTGCGGAGGTCAACCGCCGATTGGGCAACAAGCTACAAGAGAGGATGATGCACCGAAGAATCGGATGAAGCACCAACCAATGACGTGCCGGGCTACAGAATGTCAATTCGCGTTGTAATAATTGTCTAGATCGGAGTTGAGTTTTGGTTTGTGTGTGCAGAATTAACTACGATAACGATGAAGACATAAAGCGAAACAAAGTGCTGGAGTCAAGTGCGAAGGATTCGTTGGGAGTTCGAGAGTTCGACGGAAGTCCGAAGGTTCATCGGGAATGCTGCCGGAACTAGCTGAGAATGAGTAGGGAGCTTGCCGAAGGGTTTTTCGGAAGCTCGCCGGAAGGTTCATTGGAAGTTCACGGAGCTCACCGAGAAAGATCGAAGCTTACCGAAGAAACTCGTTGGAACTCGCCAAGATCAAATCATGAAGTCTAGGAGCTTGCCGGGAGTCTGCAGAATGGTTTCCGAGAGTTTATCGGAAGACCGCCGGAAGTTCGCCAGAAGCACGCTGGAAGAAGTCTTGACTTATGGACTTTATAATAGCTTAGAAAATATCTTTAAATTCATAGTTAGTACGTTAATTAGGGTTAGGATTAGGTGTTAATCTTATAACCCAAGTAGGGGCCAATTGGGCCCGAGTTCGGACTGGTTTGGGCCAAGTTTGGAGCCCAACCAGTGAGCTGAATTGGCCTAGGTGGTGGCACCGCCCAGCACTTGAGAGCTGGGCGGTGGCACCGCCCAACACTGTCAATGTCTGACAGTGACAGGCGGTGGCACCGCCAGCATCGGGAACCCAAAGAGAATTCAAATTTTGGAGCCCAAATTTGAATCCTCTTGAGGCCTATAAATACCTCTCAAATCTCAGTTGAGATTACAACTTTTTGAGCAGCAATTGTTTGAGAGAAAGGTCTTAGAAAAGTCTTTGCTAGTCTTGTTTTCAATTTGCTAGTGTTCACCTGCTTCTTTCTTGCTGAAAATCTGTAAGAAAGTGAACCGCTTGTAAAAAGTTGTAAGAGGGGTATTTGCCCTTCCATTTCAAGAGATTTACTAGTGGAAGGTGGGAGCCTCATCGAAGAGGGGCCTCGCAAGTGGATGTAGGTCATTTGACCGAACCATTGTAAAATCGGCGTGATTTCTGGTTTGCATTTACTTATTGTCATTTACATTACTGCAAACCATTTGCACTTTAATTCTCTACTTCTTTGTCTCCGTCTTACTTATCTCTTAAAGTTAAAACGCAATCGAAACGGTTTCAAACGAAAACGTTACTTTTATCGTACGAAGTTTTCGAAAGTGTTTAAATCGTCAAAAGTTTATCACACTTTACCGCTGCACTAATTCACCCCCCCTCTTAGTGCCGCTCTGATCCTAACAATTGGTATCAGAGCAAGGTTATCTCTCATATTTGGTTTAATACCCAAAAGAGATGGCTTACTCCGGCATGCAAGAGGGCCATTCTATTGCACGACCACCGTTGTTTAACGGATTGGACTACACTTATTGGAAAACTCGAATGAGAGTTTTCTTGATTTCTATGAATTTAGATTTATGGAATATTGTTGAAAACAGTTTTCAACTTTCCTCTAAACCGATGAACGAATGGTCGGATTTGGAGAAGATGTATTTTTCTTTAAACGCAAAGGCTATGAATGCCTTATTTTGCATTTTGGACAAAAATAAGTTCAATCGGATTTCTACATATGAAACGGCTTTTAATATTTGGCGAACACTTGAAATCACGCATGAGGGAACTAGTAGAGTCAAAGACTCGAAAGTTAACATTTTAATGCATGATTCCGAGCTTTTTCAAATAAAGCCGAGCGAAACCATTGTTGACATGTACACTCGTTTTACGGATATCGTCAATGGTTTACAAGCTCTTGGCAAATGTTTCTCGAATTTTGAACTTGTTAGTAAAGTTTTACGATCACTTTCTAAAGCTTGGGAATCAAAAGTAACGGCAATACAAGAAACAAAAGATTTAAATATTTTTCCACTTGAAGAACTTATCGGCTCATTGATGACATATGAAATGGTGCGCAATGCACATGATGAACACAATGAACACTTGAATCACCTTCCAAAGAATAGGAAGGATTTGGAACTCTGGACAAATGAATACCACTTGAGCGATGACTCAAGTGATGAGGACAATGATGAACTTGAACTTCGAACACTAACTCTTAATAAGTTCATTAAACAAAAATCTAAAATAAATAATGAACTTGAACGGAGGAAGAGGCCAAAGAAAAGGAAGGCACCCAAGGATGAATCAAGAACTTCCAAAAATGAAACGGTGAATTGGGCTTTGACGGGCTTCGACTACAAGGTAAGTAACTCAACTCTCTTGAATTATTTTGAAATTACTTGATGTTTTCCATGATGCATTTTCTCTTTTCTTTTGAATAATTATTTTTCTTGAAAATTGTATGTTTTATGTTAATAGAATAAAATGTTAGATTTAAATAATCATATATATGTGCCTTGAGAAGCAAGAATGTGTATTTTGATGATTTCCATATTAACCTTCAATGATGATGCATGGTTTTTATATGGAAGGCTTGATGATTTTTTTTAAACCTTGTCTTTGGTTTTCAAACATGATGTATGTTTTTGACATAAGAACAAAACTTGAGCATGCTAATATAAAGTCAATCACAAAAATTAAAACTAAAGAAGTTTTAGTTATCTAATAGAATCATTCAAAATTATGTTCAATGAAACCATTGCATAATGATGTAATGAAAATATTAAACATTTTGAAACCATGTTTTAGTGTCATGCATAATGATCATGCTTAATAAATTTCAAAATTATGCATATGAATCTTGTGATTTATGGATTATTGATTTTTACCATAATGAAAGTTCCTTATTAATCTTTGTTGTAATAAATCTTACACTTTTGGTTTTAAACATTATACATGTTTTTATTTGGTATAAGTGAAATAAAATCATATGAATTGAAACAACTAAAAAGAGGAAAATATTTTTTCCTTGAAAAATTATTTTTCTCTATCCTATTGATCTTGATGTTTATTATGATAAATCTATGTATACCATTTTGAATCTCTTGAAAGTAATGTTGATATTTTGATGATTTTGATGATTTAAATTTGAAAATGAGTTTTATCAAAATCATGATATTGATTTCTTCGAATAACATGAGATTACCTTTGATGATCATTTTGATTCATGGAATTTTGGATTCATGACTTGGTCTTACATTTGTTTATGAGATGGTTGAAATCTTTGTACGTTTGAATTCTTCCCTTCTCCTTTCAATTTATGCATGTTATATGTTAAAGATTTAAAACCATGTTTTGGTATCATGCATATCTAAGAAATATTGATGTGACAAATTGAATAAGTTAAAAATGAATGATGATTTTTCTCTTGAATATAACTTGTGATATTTTTTTATATAAATCATCATTTTGATTTCTCGACATTCGATACATGAGATTTTATTATAAATCAAAATTTCTCATTAATCGATCTTCTACGATTTTACTTGATATTCTCTTGAGAGGAGATTTTCTAAATGAATCATGATTTTTCCTTGTGAGTTCTTGGAGTTATTACTTGATTTTTCTTTTAAAACAAGATCTCTTCTTTGTACTCCTATGATTTTTCTGGATATTTTATTTAAAGAAGATATTTACTATATGAATCATGTCTTTTGGTATTCAAATGATTTTATCCTTCATGACATGATTTCTTTGTATTTATGGCTTGCATGGCTTGAAATGTTTTGGTATGATGCATGCAATGATGAAATATTCATAAAGTTAAAATGATGTATGCAATACTTATGATAATGATGTACATGATGTATTTATTGCATATGATGTCTATCATGAATGCTTTAAATGATGAATGTTTGGTATCATGATCAACATGTTGATAAATGCTTAAAAATTTTAATGTTTGAGTATCATGTATGATATGCTTATTAATGATGATTGATTTATTTTTCGGTATCGTGCATGAAAAATAAGGTTATTGAAATTGTGTATGTTTTAATTTGAATATATAATGATGCACAAATAAGAATGATACTTACCTTTGTCATAATATGAAAATTGATATAAGGGTCTTCCCTTCTTTTTGACAATGACAAAGGGGGAGCAAGAATTTCTAGCGTGGACATCATGAAAAGAGGCAAACTAACTAGCTTGCACAATTCAAGATGAAAGCAAAAATTGCACTTCTCAAAAGAGAAGAAGCAAATGTAACATTTGCCAAGATGCACTTCTCAAAAGAGAAGAGGCAAACTATCTCTTGCTAGTTTGGCATTTTTGCTAGCTTGTATGTTGCAAAACTTGATCACTTTTTCAAACATTTTGCTAGCTTACACTTTGCAAAGAAAGCAAAAATGACACTTCTAGAAGAAAGAGCTTGTTATTTTGAACATCACAAGCTTGCCTATCTTAAGAAACAAAAATTGCAAAAGTGCTATCTTGCCTATCTCAAGAAGCAAAACTTGCAACTTGCACATTGCAATAGGAAGCAAGAATTATGAGCTTACACAAGAAAGCTATCTTGCATTTGCTTTCGAAATTTTTGCTAGCTTGTATATTGTGAAACTTACATATCGTAAAAATTGCTAGCTTGTAGTCTAAAGAGAAGCAAAAAGTTGCTATCTCAAAAGAAGCAAATGTGCTATCTTTCCTATCTTAAGAGGCAAAAATGCTAACTTGCACATCTAGCAAAACTTGACAAATTTGCATATTTCAAGAAGCAAGAGTTGCTTTCTTGAACATCTCAATATTGCTAGCTTGCATGATGTAGAACTTGCTATCTTGAACATTACCAAAAGTGCTATCTTGTATGATGTAAAACTTTATATCTAAAACTTGATAGCTTGAATGTCCTAAGCATGATGCATTACTTGCTAAATTTTTTAGCTTCAAAACTGCATGATGATAAAACTTAATATTATGTTTTTCATGCAATGAGTTGAACTTATATTACAAACACAAAGAATAGTTGTACTTCTCCTTTTTGTTGATGACAAAGGGAGAGAAGTATGTTGATGACATAATATGCATAAGTTTATGCATATGTTCATGATGATGTGTTGCAAGTATTCATGATGAATATTGCAATGACTTGAATTCAGTTTGAATTCAAGGTTCTATCAATATGGCATATTGATAGGGGGAGTTTGTTTAAACTCCCGGAGTTAAGGTTAACTCCGTCATCAAGTGGTTGTCATCATCAAAAAGGGGGAGATTGTTGAATCTTATATTTTGATGATGAAACCACTTGATATGTGTTTATGATTTAAACTGCATTTTGAGCGATATAGGTCTGCTCGATCAGGTTTAGACAGTTGACGCAGGAGGAATTGACGTTGCGCCGGAAGAGATCACATTAGGATATTGGATGGCTGAATGCTTCGGACGTCGGGCATCGGGCCAAGGAGAGCGAAATTGTGCCAAGGATATCGGGGTTGCGGAGGTCAACCGCCGATTGGGCAACAAGCCGCAAGAGAGGATGATGCACCGAAGAATCGGACGAAGCGCCAACCAATGACGTGCCGGGCAACAGAATGTCAATTCGCGTTGTAATAATTGTCTAGATCGGAGTTGAGTTTTGGTTTGTGTGTGCAAGATTAACTACGATAACGATGAAGACATAAAGCGAAACAAAGTGCTGGAGTCAAGCGCGAAGGATTCGTTGGGAGTTCTAGAGTTCGACGAAAGTCCGAAGGTTCATCGGGAATGCTGCCGGAACTAGCCGAGAATGAGTAGGGAGCTTGCCGAAGGGTTTTTCGGAAGCTCGCCGGAAGGTTCGTTGGAAGTTCGCGGAGCTCACCGAGAAAGATCGAAGCTTACCGAAGAAGCTCGTTGGAACTAGCCAAGATCAAATCGTGAAGTCTAGGAGCTTGCCGGGAGTCCGCAGAATGGTTTCCGAGAGTTTATCGGAAGACCGCCAGAAATTCGCCGGAAGCACGCTGTAAGAAGTCTTGACTTACGAACTTTGTAATAGCTTAGAAAATGTCTTTAAATTCATAGTTAGTATGTTAATTAGGGTTAGGATTAGGTGTTAATCTTATAACCCAAGTAGGGGCCAATTGGGCCCGAGTTCGGACTAGTTTGGGCCAAGTTTAGAGCCCAACCAGTGAGCTGAATTGGCCTAGGCGGTGGCACCGCCCAGAACTGTCAATGTCTGACAGTGACAAGTGGTGGCACCGCCACTGACAGGCGGTGGCACCGCCAACATCGGGAACCCAAAGAGAATTCAAATTTTGGAGCCTAAATTTGAATCCTCTTGAGGCCTATAAATACCCCTCAAATCTCAGCTGAGATTACAACTTTTTGAGCAGCAGTTGTTTGAGAGAAAGGTCTTAGAAAAGTCTTTGCTAGTCTTGTTTTCAATTTGCTAGTGTTCACCTCCTTTTTCTTGCTGAAAATCTGTAAGAGAGTGAACCGCTTGTAAAAAGTTGTAAGAGGGGTATTTGCCCTTCCATTTCAAGAGATTTGCTAGTGGAAGGTGGGAGCCTCATCGAAGAGGGGCCTCGCAAGTGGATGTAGGTCATTTGACCGAACCACTGTAAAATCGGCGTGATTTCTAGTTTGCATTTACTTATTGTCATTTACATTACTGTAAACCATTTGCACTTTAATGCTCTACTTATTTGTCTCCGTCTTACTTATCTCTTCAAGTTAAAATGCAACCGAAACAGTTTCAAACGAAAACGTTACTTTTATCGTACGAAGTTTTTGAAAGTGTTTAAATCGTCAAAAGTTTATCACACTTTACCGCTGCACTAATTCACCCCCCCCCTCTTAGTGCCGCTCCGATCCTAACATTCTTTTCATTAATTATTTAATAGGAGATTTGTTAAAATAGATCATGGTTTCTCTTGATTTCTCGAATTTTAGACTTGATCTTTCATTCTTTATGATTGAAATAATGATTGAAACATTGATGATATGAATGCATGAAATACTCATGATATTGTTTTGATGCTCCAAAATGATATAAATTTGCTAGCTTAAGAGTATCATATATGATATGATGATTAATTTATTTTTAGTATCATGCATAGAGTAAGGATGATATGTAAAGTTTTAAAATTGTGCATGTTGTAAATTGAAACTATAATGATGCACAAACATATTGAAATAATGATTGAAACATGAACATAATATGATTTGATATTATGCATATAATACTTCAACTTATGATAATGATGCATGCAATGCTAAAATATTCATGATAAAAAATGTTAGAATCAGGGTCGGCACTAAGAGGGGGGGTGAATTAGTGCAGCGGTAAAAATTACGTCTTCAAAAAACCTTTTGTATGATAAAATATGTTTATGTTGAAAACTGATTTCGAAAACTTAATAACTTGGAAGCGTATGGAAGTGTAGTGACTAAGTAAAGTAGTTTGCAGTATGTAAATGGCAATAATAGAAATGCAAACCAGATTTTAGAGTGGTTCGATCGTCATGACCTACATCCACTTCGTCGATTCCTCTTCCGTCAAGGCCACTGGCATCCACTATCAGTCTTCCTTTAATAGGCTAAGGCCAACCACCTTTTACTACTCGATTCTCCTTTTACCGGGTTTAGGAGATAACCCTTACACCCCCACTCACTCCTCTCTCAAACTATTCTAACACTTGGAACTTTGAGAGGAGTTCACACAAGATTGCAGCAGCATTTCTATCCTTTTTTACTCTCAATACTTGTGTTTTTTAACTAGGGATGAGATGGGTATTTATAGGCTTCATGTTGATTCAAACTTGGAGCCTAAAAACATCTCATCCCGGGTTTCTCGGGCACGGGTGGTACCACTGCCTGCGTTGGGCGGTACTACCACTAGTGTTAGTCTGACACTAACACATCACTAGGCGGTACCACTGCTTGGGATGCTATGGTGGGTAGTACCACCGCCCAGACTGACGGTACCATCGCTTGGCACCCTACCAGGGGTGGTACAACTGCCTAGACTAGCGGTACCATCGCTTGACATAGTCTCGAAGATTATGCCATGACGGTGCCACTTCTTGGGGTACTGTTTGGGCCTCTCATTGGGCCCAACATAGTCCTTACATGGGCCTAGCTGACTCCTAATTGGGTTGGCCCAAATCTAAATCCAATTACGTGCAAACTACGATTCCTAAGACATTTGCTAAGCTAAACAAGTCCATATGTCTTGGTTTCTTCCAGCGAACTTCCGATGATCTCTCGGTAATGTTTCGGCGAACTCCCGGCAAGCTCCTGGACTTCACGATGATCTTCATGGTGAGTTTTGATGAGCTTCTCTGGCAAGCTTCGAGACTTCTCAACTAGTTCCGATAGAACTTCCAACGAACATCCAGATTTTTGAGAAACTCTCGAACTCCCAACGAAATCACGTCCTTGACTCCTGGACTTCATTTTACTTCATGCCTTGCTATCGTAGTTAATCCTGCACATGTAAAAACACACTTCGATCTAGACAACTAATACTAAGCATTAATCATGTTGTCCGGCATGTCATTGGTCCCTCGACGCTTCGTCCGATTCTTCAGCGCATCATCCTCTCTTGTGGCCTATTGCCCAATTGTCTAGTTGACTCCATAACTCTGATATCCTTGGCGCAATATCCGCTCTTCTTGGCCTGATGTCCGAATCCATGGCCCAAATCCTTCTATCGATACATCGATCGATCCTCCGGCCTAACATGATTATTCCTACTTTAATTGTCTTATCCTGATCGAAGCATCCTGCGTCACTCAAAACGCAGATTAAAACATAAATACTTATCAATTGTTTTCATCATCAAAATATGAGATTCAACGATCTTTCCCTTTTTGATGATGACAACAAATTAATGACGGAGTTAACCTTAACTCTTGGAGTTCAAACAAACTTCCCCTATCAATATGCCATATTGATAGAAACTATTGGATTCCAAAATCCAAGCAACACATCATGATCAAATCATGCATAACATCGACATACTTCTTCCCCTTTGTCATCAACAAAAAGGAGAAGTTCAATTCTCATGTGTTTAGACATAACAATTTTAAATTATTGCATAATAAATCTCAAGTTTAATCATCATGCAAGCTAGTAAAAAATTTTGAGTTTTACATCATGTAAGCTAACAATTTTTAGATATGCAAGGTAATAAGATAGCAAGTTTACAACATACAAGCTAGCAATAATTTTGCAACATTTTAAAACATGCAAGTTAGCAATTTTGAGATGTTCAAGAAGGCAACTCTTGCTTCTTGAAATATAAGTTCTACTAGATGTGCAAGTTAATTTTTTGCTTCTTGAGATAGGCAAGATAGCACTTCTTTATTTCTCTTTTGAGATGAGTAAGCTAGCATATTTTTGCACTCTTCTTGAATTATGCAAGCTAGTAAATTTGCTTTCTAGCAAGTTTTGCTCCCCCTTTGTCATTGTCAAAAAGAAGGGAAAAATATAATTTTGTATCTCTTTATCCCTTTACATCAATTTTTAATCATGATAAAGGTAAGTATCAATCTTATTTGTGCATCATTATATTTTCAAATTAAAACATGCATAATTTCAAACCTTACATTCCATTTTTCATGTACGATACCGAAAAATAAATCAATTATCATTATGAGTATATCATACATGATACTAAAATATTAAAATTTTTAAGTATTTATCAACATTTTGATCATGATACCAAACATTCATCATTTAAAGCATTCATGATATGCATCATATCATTATAATAAAAAGCATAAGTATTACATGCATCATACCAAATCATCATATATGTTTTCAAAATATATAAACTCATCATTATATGCATGATTCCAAATCATCATTCATATTATTTCAATCATTATTTCAATCATCACTATAACTCATCATGCACAAAATGTAAAATCATCTAACATGATACAAACATTTATTTTCAAAATATTCATCATTATTTTCATGTATGATAATAAAGTATTCATGATACCAAATATTAAATCAATATTTTTAAGTATTTATCACTTCATGATTGTTGGTACCAAACATCATCATTAAATCAACATTTTGATCATTTATTTTCTCTTTAGCAATTGGCAAAAAGAAACATAGGAGAAAGAATGATATAATATCTTGATTAATACATAAAATCTCTAGTTATAAATCTCAAAAAATCAAGATAAAGCTCATTCAAATTCAAATCATCAAATCAAAATCATTTTCAAGAGATTCATAAAAAGGACCTAAATAAATTCATTAATCTTTCCTTTTCATAAAAATGATAAGAAGAAACATAGGAGTTCAAAAACAAGATATTGATTCATAGAGAAATCTCATGTATCAAATATCGAGAAATCAAGATGGTGATTCATATAAAAAATATCACAAGTTATGATCAAGAGAAAAATCAACATTTATCTTCAAATCATTCAACTTGTCAAATCACCATAGTCACTTTTAAGAGATTCAAAAAAATGATACAAATAGATTCATTAATCTCCCTTTTTGAAAAATTGATAAAGTAGAAAAAAATAAATTCTTCAAGGAGAAACGTTTCTTCTTTTTAGTTGTTTTCAATTTATTTGATTCAATTCATAGAAGCATATCTTTTTCATTTATGTCAAATGGAAATAAGCATCATCGTTTAAAAACGAAACTTTCAATACACTATAAATCATCAAGCATAATTTCGAAATGTTAACTTTCAAATCATTACTTCAAATCCTCATGCATAATATAAAATCATCAAGCAAGATACAAAGTCGTTTAACATTTTCATTACGTCTTATATCATTATGTCTTTAAAACATCAAGCATTATTGCATTAAACATAGAGCATTTTTATTTAAAATAAAAATAAAAAGTAATACGGAAATCATCAAGATGCTCATTATTACTTCATTACATCATTAAAGCCTCAAGCATGATTTCACAAGGCTTAAATCATTTTTCAATCAAAATAAGAAATCATCAAGAAGAAATTTTTCAAAAACATACATAGGATTATCATTACATTTAAATCTAATATTTTGATGTATTTTCATAAAACATATAATTTTCATGATTATTTTTAAAATCACTAGAATGGTAAGCATGATCCAATTTTATTTTTACATTTTCATTAAACATGCAATTCAAAAAATATTTAATTTTCTTAAACTAAATTAAAAATAAGTCATGAGAAGCATTATGTAATTTCAAAATAAGCTAAAGGCATTTTCATTACCTCATCGTCGAATACCATTAAGGGGTAGTTTGTCACCTCGTTTTTGTTGATTTTCTCCTCGTCTTTAGAGAAGCTCGATTCATCCTAATTTATGTTCTTCTTCTTGCGTTCAAAGCAAGTAGTTGCGTTCTTTTTGTTCTTTAATTTTTGTTTCATGAACTTCTTAAATTTGTTAGTAAGGAGTTCAAGTTCACCATCACTTGAGCTTATGCTCGAGTGGTCTTCTTTTGTTCGATATGCCAAATCCTTTCTATTCTTTGGAATATGGTTCTCAAGTTCTTTATGTGCATTGCACGTTATTTCATAGGTCATCAAAGACCCTATAAGTTCTTCGATAAAAAAGGTATTCAAAATTTTTAATTCTTGTATAGCCATTATTTTCGAATCCTGATTCTTAGAAAGCGATCATAAAATTTTGTTGACAAGTTTAAAATTCGAAAAACATTTGTCAAGAGCTTTTAAACCATTGACGATATTCGTAAAACGGGTATACATGTCTCCAATGGTTTCGCTTGGTTTCATATAAAACAGTTCAAAATCATGCATTAAAAAATCAACTTTAGAATCCTTAACACTACTCATGCCTTCATGTGTGATTTCAAGAATGTGCCAAATATCGAAAGTCATTTGGCATAAAGAAACCCGATTGAATTCATTTTTATCCAAGGTGCAAAATAGATCATTCATAGCTCTAGCATTTAAAGAAAAAGTCTTCTCCAAATCATTCCAATCTTTCATTGGAAGAGAAGACTATTTAAAACTAGATTCGATAATACTCTATAAATTTAAATCCAAAGAAAGTAAGAAAACTCTCATTCGAGTTTTCCAATAAGTGTAGTCTATCCTATTGAAAAAGGGAGGACGAATGAGAGAGTGACTCTCTTGAAAGCTGAAAAGAGTCATTTCTCATTGGGTGTTAAACCAAATGAGAAAATGAGGCTCTGATACCAATTGTTAGGATCAAGGTCGGCACTAAGAGGGGGGTGAATTAGTGCAGCGGTAAAAATTACGTCCTAAAAAAACCTTTCGTATGATAAAATCTGTTTGTGTTGAAAACTGATTTCAAAAACTTAATAACTTAGAAGTGTATGGAAGCATAGTGACTACGTAAAGTAGTTTGTAGTATGTAAATGGCAATAATAGAAATATAAACCGGATTTTAGAGTGGTTCAGTCGTCGTGACCTACATCTACTTCGCCGATTCCTCTTCCGTCGAGGCTACCGGCATCCACTATCGGTCTTCCTTCAATAGGCGAAGACCAACCACCTTTTACAACTTGATTCTCCTTTTACCGGGTTTAGGAGATAACTCTTACACCCCCACTCACTCCTCCCTCAAACTATTCTAATACTTAGAACTTTGAGAGAAGCTCATACAAGATTACAACAGCGTTTCTATCCTTTTTTACTCTCAATACTTGTGTTTTTTAACCATGGATAAGAGGGGTATTTATAGGCTTCAAGTTGATTCAAACTTGGAGCCTAAAAACATCTCATCCCCGGTTTCCCGGGCACGGGTGGTACCACCGCTAGTGTTAGTTTGACACTAACACTGCACTAGGCGGTACCACCACCCAGTCTGCTGGTACCACCGCCTGGGATGCTGTGCTGGGTGGTATCACCACCCAGACTAGCAGTACCACTGCCTGGCACCCTGCCAGGGGTGGTATAACCACCTAGACTAGCGGTACCACCGCCTAACATAGTCTCGAAGACTTTGCCACGACGGTGCCACTCCTTGGGGCACTATTTGTGTCTCTCATTGGGCCTAGCTGGCCCCTAATTGGGTTGGCCCAAATCCAAACCCAATTACATGCTAACTATGATTCCTAAGACATTTGCTAAGCTAAACAAGTCTGTATGTCTTGATTTCTTTTAGTAAGCTTCCTACGAACTTCCAATAATCTCTCGATAATGTTCCGGCGGACTTTTGGCAAGCTCCTGGACTTCACGATGATCTTCTTGGCGAGTTCTGATGAGCTTCTATAGCAAACTCTGAGACTTCTCGGCTAGTTGCGACAGAACTTCCGACGAACGTCCGGACTTCCAACGAACTCTCGAACTCCCAACAAAATTGCCTCCTTGACTCCGGGACTTCATTTTGCTTCATGCCTTGCTATCGTAGTTAATCCTGCACATGTAAAAACATATTTCAATCTAGACAATTAATACTAAGCATTAATCATGTTGTTTGGCATGTCATTGGTCCCTCGACGCTTTGTCCGATTCTTCAGCGCATCGTTCTCTCTTGCGGCCTATTGCCCAATCGGCCAGTTGACTCCGTAACTCCGATATCCTTGGCACAATGTCCACTCTTCTTGGCCCGATGCTGAATCCATGGCCCGAAGCCTTCTATCAATACGTCGACTGATCCTCCGGCCTAACATGATTCTTCCTGCTTTATTTGTCTCATCCTGATCGAAGCATCCTACGTCACTCAAAATGCAGAATAAAACATAAACACTTATCAATTGGTCTCCTCATCAAAATATGCAACAAAAAAATATTTTGACATTCATAACTTGATTTTTCATCTTTGATTATTCATCCTTGATCATGATTTGAAAATTATTGTAAAGGGAAAAAGAGATACAAATTATATTCTTCCATTCTTTTTTACAATGACAAAGAGGGAGATAGCTAGCTTACTAGCTAACTTACACAAGTCAAGAAGATGCAAAAACTTGCTTGCTTGCTTGCACATCTAAAGAGAAGATGCAAACGTACTTTATGTAGCTTGCTTCATGTAAAACATTGTATCTTGCTAGCTTGTTATCTTGCATTATTTTTTAAAAACTTGCTAGCCTTCATACTTCAAAGAGAAATAACATTTGCCAAATTGCTAGCTTGAATGTTGTAAAATAATATAAAATTTTGCTAGCTTGCACTTTGCAAAGGAAGCAAAAATGGTACTTCTCAAAAGAGAAGAAAGAGCTTGCTATCTTAAACATCACTATCTTACCAATCTCAAGAAGCAAAACTTGTAACTTACACATTGCAATAGGAAGCAAGAATCGCTAGCTTACACACTTCAACAAGAAAGCTATCTTGCATTTGCTTTTGAAATTTTTGCTAGCTTGTATGTTGTAAACTTGCTATCTTACTACCTTGCATACCTAAAACTTGATAGCTTGAATGATGTAACACTTGCTAAATTTTCTAGCTTACAAATTGCATGATGATAAAACTTGATATTATGTTTTTTATTCAATGATTTGAACTTATATCTCAAACACTTGATAGATAGTTAGAACTTCTCCTTTTTGCTGATGACAAAGGAGGATAAGTATGATAATGTTATGCATGATGACATGTTATTGTTAGGATCGAGAGCAATAAGAGGGGGGGGGGGGTGAATTAGTGCAGCGAAAATCTTTCAGCGATTAAAAACGAAAGCTGCGTTCGTTCGATAAAAACTATTTTGATGCAAAAGTCGATTCTAAGATTACTTATGATTAAGTGCAGTTTACGTCTAAACACAGTTTGCATCTAAGCGCAGTTTACGCAGTTTGCGTCTAAATGCAGTTTGCGTCTAAATGCAGATTGCGTCTAAGCGCAGTTTGCATCTAAGCGCAGTTTGCGTCTAAGCTCAGATTGCGTCTAAGCGCAGTTTGCGTCTAAGCGCAGATTGCGTCTAAGCGCAGTTTGCAGTTATAAATGGAATCAAAACGTAAACATAAACTGCAAAGAAACTCGTTCGTAAAAGCGTAGAAGACAGTTTGCAGTTATAAATAGAATCAAAACGTAAATGTAAACTGCAATGTAAGGATCGTACGAAAACACCGATTTACGTCTGAATGCAGAGTCGGAAAGATCAAAACTTAGAAACTTGTTCGTAAAAGCGCAGAGAGCAGTAGCTATGTAGGAGGTTTTCAGTAATAATAAAGTGCTCAAAATAAAAGCAAACCAGAGATTTAGAGTGGTTCGGTCAGTCTTGACCTACTCCACTTTTGGCTTCCTCCACCGACGAGGTCACCGACGTCAACTTGAGGCCTTCCTTCAATAGGCGAAGGCCAACTGCCCTTTTACAGTTTCACTCCTTTTGACGGGCTCAGGAGACAACCCTTACAGAACCTTTCTCTCCTCTCTTTACAACTCAAGACTTGAAGAATAGAAAGAGGAGAACTTTTGGACTTTACACAAATTTGAGCTCTTAGAATCACAGAAAAGATCAAGAATTCGGTGTAGGTCTGTTTCTTTTCAGTGCTGAATGGGTGGGGTATTTATAGGCCCCAACCCAGTTCAAATTTGGAGCTCAAAATGATCAAATCCCGGAATTCCGGGATCAGGCGGTTGCACCTCCTGATTGGAGAGGTTGCACCGCCTGGCAGAGCTCGAGGACTGAGCCCAAGCGGTTGCACCTCTCTGTCAGGGGCGGTTGCACCGCTTTGCCAGAGCTCGAAGACCGAGCTCAAGCGGTTGCACCGCCTGACTGGAGAGGTTGCACCGCCTGGCAGAGCTCGAAACTTGAGCTCTAGCGGTGCTACCTCCTGACAGAGGAGGTTGCACCGCCCAGTCTCGCTCGGAGACTGAGCCCTAGGCGGTTGCACCTCTTGGCTGGGGCGGTTGCACCGCCTAGTCTCGCTAGGAGACATAGCTTGGGCGGTGCTACCTCCCTGCCTAGGCGGTTGCACCTCCCACAACAACCTGGGTCCGAATGGGTTGAACCATTCGACCCAATTTGAGTTCTTCAGGGGCCCAATTGCCCCAGGATTAAGCTAATGGGATCACCTCCCATTTCTAACTTAATCAAAGTGCTAACTACGATTATTTCCTAAGACATATTCTGCAGCTTGCTTCGGTGCGTCACTCGCTTCTTCCGACGAGTTTCCGGCGAACTTCCGTCGATCATCCGATGAACCCTCGGTGATGCTCCTGCAGACTTCCGGCAAACTCTTGGACTTCGACGATCCACTTGGCAAGTTCCAATGAGCTCCTTTGGCAAGCTTCTGGACTTCTCGGATTTGTTCCCGCAGAACCTCCGACGACTGTCCGAACTTCCGTCGAGCTCTCGAACTCCCAACGTGATCATTGTCATGACTCCAGCGCAACTCCTACTGCATGTCTTACTTTCATCGTAGTTAATCCTGCACACTTATCTTGACACATACATTAGACAACAAATGACAATTGACTTCATCATCAAAATTCGAGATTCAACAGTTATAAATATTCATGATGAAATTTATAATGACTTGAATTCAGCTTAAATTCAAGGTTCTATCAATATGATATATTGATAGGGGGAGTTAAGGTTAACTCCGTCATCAATTGGTTGTCATCATCAAAAAGGGAAAAATTATTAAATCTCAAATTTTGATGATGAAACCAACTAATAAGTGTTCATGATTTGATCTACGTTTTGAGTGACACAGGATACTTCGATCAGGGAGAGATAATTAAAGCATGAAGAATCATGTTGGGTTGGAGGAAAACATGTCAGAAGATTGGACGTCGGGCTGGAGGATCGATCGACATATCGATAGAAGGCTTCGGACCATGGATTTGGGCATTGGGCCAAGAAGAGTGGATATTGCACCAAGGATATCGGAGTTGCGGAGGTCAACTGGTCGATTGGGCAATAGGCCGCAAGAGAGGACGATGCGTCGAAGAATCAGATGAAGCGTCGATGAACCAATGACATGCCGGACGACATGATTCATGCTTAGTAATAATTGTCTAGATCAAAGTATATTTTTATGTATGTAGGATTAACTATGATAGCAAGGCATAAAGCAAAATCAAGTTCCAAATTCAAGAACATGATTTCCTTGGGAGTTCAAGAGTTCATTGAAAGTCCAGATGTTCGTTAGAAGTTCTACCGGAACCAACCGAGAAATCCAAGAGCATGCTAAAGAAGCTCATCAGAATTCGCTAAGAAGATCATCATGAAGTATAGGAGCTTGCTAGGAATCCACTGGAACATTGCCTAGAGATCGTCGGAAGTTCACCGGAAGATTGTTGGAAGCTCACCGGAAGAAATCAAACTTATTTTGCTTAGAATATGTCTTAGAAATCATAGTTAGCACATAATTAGAGTTAAGATTGCGAGGTAATCCCATCAACTCTGTTAGGGGCCAACTGGGCCTGAACTTGGGCTGGTTTGGGCTAGATTCAAGGCCCAACCAAGGTGCTAAAAGAGTGGCCGACGGTAGCACCACTAGGGCCGACGGTGGCACCGCTTGGAGAACAGCACCCTAGGAATTCTAGGTGGTAGTACCCCTGACAGTGAATGCTATCAGCGGTGGTACCGCCCTTGTCAGGTGGTGGTACCGCCCAATGGCAGATCCTACGGCGGTAGTACCGCCCAAGAACGACGGTGGTACCGCCCAGGAATAGTAGTGGTACCGCCAGTACTCATGAAACCTAGGATGAGACATTTTTAGGCTCTGAGTTTGAATCAACTTGAAACCTATAAATACCCCTCTCATCCCTGGTTAACTTACATACGTACAGAGAGTTTAAAAGTAAGAAAAAACTGTAGAAATCTCTTAAGAAATCTCCTCCTCTAGCTTAAACTTAGAATTCTGTTTAGAGAGGAGTATGTGCTTGTAAAGGTTGTCTCTGTTAGGATCAAGAGCACTAAGAGGGGGGGGGGGGTGAATTAGTGCAGCGGAAATCTTTCTGCGATTAATAAAAACTGCGTTCGTACGATAAAAGCGATTTCAGTGTGAAAGCCGATTCTAAGATTACTTTAACTTAAGATTAAGTGAGATGACATTAAAGTAAAGCGATTTCAGTGTGAAAGCCGATTCATACGATAAAAGCGATTTGCGTCTAAACGCCGATTCGGAAAGCACTGAACTTTGAAACACATTCGTAAAAGCACAGAAGACAGTAAGCTATTGAGGACGTTTGCAGTAAAGATAAGATGCTCAAAGTAAATGCAAACTGAGATTTAGAGTGGTTCGGTCAATCTTGACCTACTCCACTTTTGGCTTCCTCCACTGACGAGGTCACCGACGTCAACTAGAGGCCTTCCTTCAATAGGGGAAGGCCAACCACCCTTTTACAGTTTCACTCCTTTTGATGAGCTTAGGAGACAACCCTTATAGAATTTTCTCTCCTCTCTTTAAAGCTCAGAACTTGGAAGAAAAGAGGGAGAAGAACTTTTGGCCTTTACAACAATTTTGAACTCTAAAAATCACAGAATAAGATCAGGATTTCGGTGTATATTCTGTGTGCTTTAAGTGCTGAATGGGTGGGGTATTTATAGGCCCCAACCCAGTTTGAATTTGGAGCTCAAAACTATCAATTCCTGGAATTTCGGGATCTGGCGGTTGCACCTCCTGACTGGAGTGGTTGCACCGCCTTGCAGAGCTCGAAGACTGAGCCTCTGGGCGATGCCACCTCCTGTTAGGGGCGGTTGCACCTCCTACCAGAGCTCGAAGACCGAGCTCAAGCGGTGCCACCGCTTGACTGAGGCAGTTGCACCGCTCGGCCAAAGCTCGGAGACCGAGCCCAAGCGGTGCCACCTCTGTCAGGGGAGGTTGCACCATCCAGTCTCGCTCGGAGACTTAGCCCAGGCGGTGCCACCTCCTGGCTTGGGCGGTTCAACCGCTTGGCAGAAATCAGGGTCCGAATGGGTTGATCATTCGGCCCAATTTGGGTTTTTCAGGGGCCCAATTGCCCCAAGATTAAGTTAATGGGATCACCTCCCATTTTCAACTTAATCTTTGTGCTAACTATGATATTCCCTAAGAGATTTACTGCAACTTGCTCCGGTGCGTCAATCGCTTCTTCCGGCGAGCTTCCGGCGAACTTCCGTCGATCATCCGATGAATCCTCGGTGATGCTCCTAGGGACTTCCGACAAACTCCTGGACTTGCGATGATCCACTTGATGAGTTCCCACGAGCTTCTTTGGCAAGCTCATGGACTTCTCGGATTTGTTCCTGTAGAACCTCCGACGACTGTCCGAATTTCCGTCGAACTCTCGAACTCCCAACGTGATCATTGTCTTGACTCCGGCGCAACTCCTACTGCATGTCTTTCTTCCATCGTAGTTAATCCTACACACTTAAAAAAAAACTTTGATCGAGACAATTAATCCTAAACAATTAACCAAGTTGTCCGGCTTGTCATTGGTCCCTCGATGCTTCGTCCGATTCTTCGGCGCATCGTCCTCTTCTGCGGCCTATTGTCCAATCGGCCAGTTGACTCCGCAACTCCGATATACTTGGCACAATACCCGCTCTTCTTGGCCCGATGCCCGAGTCCACCACCCGAAGCCTTCCGTCGATAAGTCGACCGATCCACCGGCCCGACGTCCAATCTTCTAACATGTTCCTCTGGCACAACATGATTTTTCCTATTTTAATTGTCTCATCCTGATCGAAGTAGCCTATGTCACTCAAAACACAGATTAAATCATAAACATATATCAAGTAGTTTCATCATCAAAATACGAGATTCAACAATCTCCCCCTTTTTGATGATGACAACCACTTGATGACGGAGTTAAACTTAACTCCCGGAGTTTAAACAAACTCCCCCTATCAATATGCCATATTGATAGAACCTTGAATTCAAACTGAATTCAAGTCATTGCAATATTCATCATGAATACTTGCAACACGTCATCATAAACTTATGCATAACATCATACTTCTCCCCCTTTGTCATCAACAAAAAGGAGAAGTCCAACTATTCTTCATCGTTATCATAGTTAATCCTGCACAATTAAAGCAAAACTTCAATCGAGACAATTAATCCTAAGCAATTAACCAAGTTGTCCGGTATGTCATTGGTCCCTCGACGCTTCGTCCGATTCTTCGGCGCATCGTCCTTTCCTGCAGCCTATTGCCCAATCGGCCTGTTGACTCCGCAACTCCGATATCCTTGGCACAATACCCGCTCTTCTTGGCCCGATGCCCGAGTCCACGGCCCGAAGCCTTCTATCGATACGTCGACCGATCCACCGGCCCGACGTCCAATCTTCTGACATGTTTCTCCGGCACAACATGATTTTCCTACTTTAATTGTGTCATCCTGATCGAGGCATCCTGCGTCACTCAAAACACAGATTAAATCATAAACATATATCAAGTAGTTTCATTATCAAAATACGAGATTCAACAATCTCCCCCTTTTTGATGATGACAACCACTTGATGACGGAGTTAAACTTAACTCCCGGAGTTTAAACAAACTCCCCCTATCAATATGCCATATTGATAGAACCTTGAATTCAAACTGAATTCAAGTCATTGCAATATTCATCATGAATACTTGCAACACATCATCATAAACTTATGCATAACATCATACTTCTCCCCCTTTGTCATCAACAAAAAGGAGAAGTCCAACTATTCTTGTGTTTGGAATATTAGTTTAACTTATTGCATGAAAAACATAATATCAAGTATTATTATCTTGCAGTTTTGCTGCCAGAAAATTCAGCAAATGTTACATCATGCTTAGAACATTCAAGCTATCAAGTTTTAGATATGCAAGTTTTACAGCATACAAGATAGCACTTTTAGAACATGCAAGCTAGCAATGTTACAACATTTTAGAACTTGCAAGCTAGCAATTTATACGATATGCAAGTTTCACTACATACATGCTAGCAAAAATTTCGAAAGCAAATGCAAGATAGCTTTCTTGTGTAATTTTCGCTTTCATCTTGAATTGTGTAAGCTAGCTAGTTTGCCTATTTTCATGATGTCCACGCTAGAAATTCTTGCTCCCCCTTTGTCATTGTCAAAAAGAAGGGAAGACCCTTTTTTTTTTTTAATTTCCAGATTATTTGTGCATCATTTGTTGAATCTCGGATTTTGATGATAAAATCAATTGATGGGTTAATTGATCTAATCCATATTATTGAGTTAAGTGTGCAGGAGTAACTATGATAACTAGAAAACACAAAGCAAGAATACCGGAGTCAAGTTCGATGGACGTTTAAGAGTCCGAATAATCGTCGGAGATGCTGCCGGAACCAATCGAGAGGAAATCGGGAACCTGTCGGAATTTTCGGAAGTTCGCCGAAGAGATCGTCGGAGGTTCACGGAGATCATCGAGAAGGCTCGGCTACTCATTAAAGTCATCACAAGTTCGGGAGCTTGCTGGGAGTCCGTCGGAAGAAGTTCGTCGGAAAGCTCGTCGGAACAAGACTCGACATTCACGGTTGAAAACTTGCTTAGGATGTGTTTTGTTATGTAGTTCACTTGTAATTAGGATTAGGATTAAGAGATAATCCTATATCCTGGTTAGGGGCCAACTGGGCCTAAAATTAGACTTGGTTTGGGCTAAATTTGAAGCCCAACAAGTAGACCAAAGGGTCTGGCGGTGGCACCGCCAGACTGGGCGGTTGCATCGCCCAGCACCCGAGAGTTGGGCGGTGGCACCGCCACGGCTGGGCTGTGGCACCGCCCAGCACTGTCAATGTCTGACAGTGACAGGCGGTGGCACCACCACTGACAGGCGGTGGCACCGCCAACATCGGGAACCCAAAGAGAATTCAAATTTTGGAGCCCAAATTTGAATCCTCTTGAGGCCTATAAATACCCCTGAAATCTCAGCTGAGATTACAACTTTTTGAGTAGCAAGTGTTTGAGAGAAAGGCCTTAGAAAAGTCTTAGCTAGTCTTGTTTTCAATTTGCTAGTGTTCACCTCCTTCTTTCTTGCTGAAAATCTGTAAGAGAGTGAACCGCTTGTAAAAAGTTGTAAGTGGGGTATTCACCCTTCCCTTTCAAGAGATTTGCTAGTGGAAGGTGGGAGCCTCATCGAAGAGGGGCCTCGCAAGTGGATGTAGGTCATTTGACCGAACTACTGTAAAATCGGCGTGATCTCTAGTTTGCATTTACTTATTGTCATTTACATTACTGCAAACCATTTGCACTTTAATGCTATACTGCTTTGTCTCCGTCTTACTTATCCCTTCAAGTTAAAATGCAATCGAAACGATTTTAAACAAAAATGTTGCTTTTATCGTACGAAGTTTTCGAAAAGTGTTTAAATCATGAAAAGTTTATCGCACTTTACCGTTGCACTAATTCACCCCCCCCCCCTCTTAGTGCCGCTCCGATCCTAACAATTGGTATTAGAGCAAGGCTCACTCTCATATTTGGTTTAATACCCAAGAGAGATGGCTTACTCCGGCATGCATGAGGGACACTCTCTCACACATCCACCCATGTTTAATGGGTCGGATTACACGTATTGGAAGACCCGTATGAGGATCTTCCTCATTTCCATGGATTTCGAGCTTTGGACTATTGTCGAAAATGGATTTCAAAAATCTTCTCTTCCGATGAGCGAATGAAATGAATCGAAGAAGAAGGTTTTTGCCTTAAACGCAAAGGCTATGAATGCCTTGTTTTGTGCACTAGATAAAAATGAGTTTAATCGTGTTTCAATTTGTGATTCGGCTTTTGATATTTGGAGAACTCTTAAGGTCACTCATGAAGGCACTAGCCGAGTGAAAGAGTCCAAAATCAACATCCTTGTGCACTCTTATGAACTTTTCCGAATGAAACTAAGTGAGTCAATCGGAGATATGTACACCCGTTTCACGGATGTCATCAATGGACTCAAAGCTCTTGGTAAAGATTTTTCTAACTTTGAACTAGTAAACAAAATCTTAAGATCTCTTCCTAAAAGTTGAGATCCAAAGGTTACGGCTATTCAAGAGGCCAAGGACCTCAAAACATTCCCTCTTGAAGAACTTATTGGGTCTCTAATGACCTATGAAATGACATGTCAACCTCATGATGAGCTCGAGAACTCCCTTCCAAAGAACAGGAAGGATATGGCACTTACATCACAAGAAGACCACTTGAAAAGAACATCAAGTAATGAGGACACTAACAATGACATTGCACTTTTGACTCAAAAATTTAAAAAATATTTAAGAAAGAACAAATTTAAAAATAATACAAAAAATAAAGTTGAACAAAAGAAGGACCAAGTGATTTGCTATGAGTGTAAAAAACCGGGACACTACAAGAACGATTGTCCTCAAGCCAAAAAGAGAACATCAAAGAAGAAAGCGCTCAAGGCAATGTGGGATGATTCAAGCGCGTCCGAAGAAGAGGAGTCCAATACCGAGCAAGTTGCTCATTATGCGCTAATGGCTTTAGGAGAAGAGATATGTGATTTATTTAATGAAGATTTATCTTTTGAAGAACTCTGTATCGCTTTTCATGAATTATTTGATGAATGTAGAACTATTAGCAAGAAGTTAAGTATCTTAAAGAAAGAGCATACTTTGCTACAAGATAAGTTTGATAGTCTTCAAACTCCTCCATGCTCTAAGTGTGAGCATTTAGAAGCAATAAAAAATGAAAATTTACTTCTTAAAGAAACCCTAAACAAGTTTAAGGTTGGTAGCAAAGGATTAGATATGATCCTTGCACACAAGGGTCACATCGCAAATAGAAATGGAATTGGATTTGTAAAAGGATTACATTAAAATCCTACCACTTTCATAAAAGGACCTACATTACATGTTTCCTCTTATATGAAATGCAACTTCTGTTGCAAATCCGGACATATTGCCTACAAATGCCCATTTAGGAAAATTAGTTCACAAAAATTAATATGGGTTCCTAAAGGAACTATAATGGATTCAATAATAAATAACAAAGTTAGTGGATCAATTTTTGAGGCACCCAAAATCAAATGGGTACCTAAAAGTCATCCTCTTTTGTAGACAAACCCACAAGCTAGGAGCAAGAGATAGTATCTCGATAGTGGATGCTCAAGATATATGACTGGAGATCCATCTCATTTCTCTATGCTCACTAGCAAAGAAGAAGGGTACGTCACCTTCGGAGACAACAACAAAGGCAAAATCATTGGCAAGGGAACTATTGGTAACAAATTTAGTTTTTCCATTGATGATGTTTTACTAGTTGATGGATTGAAACATAATCTTTTGAGTATTAGTCAACTATGCGATAAAGGTTATATCGTTAGATTCGAATCAAATATGTGTATTATCGAAAAACCAAACAATAACTTGACTATGATTGCATTAAAACAAAATAATGTCTACACCATCAACCTTGATGAACTAAGTAATGAAATGTGCTTCTCCGCTCTAAATGATGATGCTTAGCTTTGGCATAGGAGATTAGGCCATGCAAGCATGAAACTAATATCTAAGATCTCATCTAGAGAATTAGTACGAGGGATTCCAAATATGAAGTTTACTAAGGATAAAGTATGTGATGCATGTCAACTAGGTAAACAAATAAAAACTAGTTTCAAACCAAAAAATCAAATTAGCACCACTAGACCACTACAATTGATCCATTTGGACTTATTCGGACCAATTGACACAACAAGTCTAGGAGGAAGCAAATATGCATTTGTAATTGTGGATGACTATACTAGGTACACTTGGACCTATTTCTTAGTCCACAAAAGTGATTGCTTCAAGTGCTTCTTAAAATTTTGTAAACTCACTCAAAACGATAAGGGCTTCATGATTTCATCAATTCGGAGTGATCACGGTGGCGAATTTCAAAACCGTGATTTCCAAAATCTTTGTGAAGTAAATAGATACAATCACAACTTCTCCACTCCGAGGAATCTCCAACAAAATGGAGTAGTTGAAAGAAAAAATAGAAACCTATAAGAAATGGTAAGAACTATGTTAAATGAACATAGTTTACCTAAGTATTTTTGGGCCGAAGCCGTAAATACGGCTTGATACATCATGAATAGAGTCCTAATATGACCATCCTTATCAAAAACTCCCTATGAATTATGGAATCATAAAAAACCAAATATTTCCTATTTTAAAGTTTTCGGTTGTAAATGCTTCATTTTGAATGAAAAGGATGCCTTAGGAAAATTTGATGCTAAATCCGATGAAGGCATCTTTCTTGGTTACTCTTCCGTTTCTAAGGCTTTTCGGGTTTTTAACAAAAGAACCTTAGTAATAGAAGAGTCTATTCATGTAGTTTTTAATGAAATTTCTAATTTAAAGAAAAATGATTTTGATGATGATCTTGGTTTTGATAATTTGAATTTAAATGAACCCCCTCCTCAAAATAGCAACTTGGATGCACCTTCTTCCGAAAATTCCTTACCTAAGGAATGGAAGTATATAGATGCTCATCCAAAGGAGCTAATTATAGGGGATACATCAAAAGGGGTTCAAACTCATTTCTCTTTCAAGAATTTTTGTGCTAACGCCGCTTTCGTTTCTCAAATCGAACCTAAATGCATTGACGAGGCCATAAAAGATGATTTTTGGGTTATTGCAATGCAAGAGGAATTGAATCAATTTGAGAGGAATAAGGTATGGAAGCTAGTTCCTAGACCTAGTGACCATTTAGTCATTGGTACTAAATGGGTCTTTAGAAACAAGCAAAACGAAAATGGTATCGTGGTTAGAAACAAGGCTAGATTAGTGGCCAAAGGTTTCAACCAAGAAGAAGGTATCGATTATGAAGAAACCTTCGCTCCCGTAACTCGATTAGAAGCCATAAGGATGCTCCTTGCCTATGCTAGTAGTAATAATTTTAAACTATTTCAAATGGATGTCAAAAGTGCCTTCTTGAATGGTTTTATTTCCGAAGAAGTATATGTCGATCAACCTCCCGGATTTGAAAATTCTCTTCTTCCTAATCATGTATTCAAATTGACTAAGGCACTCTATGGCTTGAAACAAGCTCCTAGAGCTTGGTATGAAAGGCTTAGTTCCTTTCTTATTTTAAATAATTTTACCAAAGGCAAGGTTGATACTACATTGTTTATTAAACATTTTGAAAATAATTTTCGTATTGTGCAAATTTATGTTGACGATATTATTTTTGGCTCTTCGGATGAATCACTATGTGAATCATTTGCCAAATGTATGAGTCATGAATTTGAAATGAGTTTAATGGGTGAATTAACTTTCTTTTTAGGATTACAAATCAAACAACTTAGTGATGGTATATTTCTTAACCAATCTAAATATACATTAGAACTATTAAAACGATTTAACATGGATAATTCAAAAGCAATAAACACCCCTATGAGTACTGCGACTAAGCTAGATATAGATGAAAATAGTTAAAATTTCGATCAAAAAACATATAGGGGAATGATAGGTAGTCTACTCTACCTCACCGCGACTAGACCGGATATTATATTTAGTGTAGGACTTTGCGCTAGGTTTCAATCAAATCCTAAATTATCTCATCTTAAAAGTGCTAAAAGAATATTTAGGTATTTTAAAGGAACTCCAAATTTAGGATTGTGGTATCCAAAATCTAAAAAATTCGATTTAATAGCTTATGCAGATGCCGATTTTGGCGGATGCAGGATAGATAGAAAAAGTACATCCGGAACATGCCAATTTTTAGGACATGCACTTGTTTTTTGGACTTCCAAGAAACAAAATTCAGTTGCACTATCTACGACGGAAGCCGAATACATTGCTGCAAGTGCATGCTGTGCATAAGTTGTTTGGATGAAAAATACATTAGAAGACTATGGAATTCACTTTAAAAACATTCCTATAAAATGTGATAATACTAGTACCATATGTCTTACTAAAAATCCAATTCAGCACCCTAGAACTAAGCACATCGACGTTAGGCATCATTTCATACGCGATCATGTCCTTAACAATGATGTTGTTCTAGAATTCATTGACACAAAGCATCAATTAGCAGATATATTTACAAAAGCTTTGAATGAAGACCAATTTGAATTCATTAGAAGGGAATTAGGTATGTTAAATTGTCCCTAAGAATAAACTTGTTTGAATGGATTTTCCGTAAAAGTTTTTCATTCTCTCTCCGTTCCTCGGTGAATCTGATCCTTCTCTTTCGATTCTAAATGACTTGTTAAATTATCTTATCCTATCTTGAGTCAAACACCGCTCCCATCTGATCAAGATTAATGATTTTATGATATTTTGAATCTCGAAATTGATTTTGATGGCTTGATTATGAGTTTCAAGTTGACGAATGCATTTGTATTCGAATTATGATCTTGACTTATTAGAGTTACTACTTGAAACTTTTTTCTTATCCCAATCTCTTCTTTGTACATTTACAATTTTTGTTATTTATAGAAAGAAGAGATTTGATAATATGGATGAATGCTGAATTTTCCTTTAAGATGAACTCTGCGTAAATATTTTAGCATACTTAATTTTGAATGATAAAATCTTTGTATGATCAATGATAATATAGATGAATGATGTATGATCAATGATAAAATCTTTGTATGACAAATTATGTGCTTCAAGTCTCATTCCCTTTTTGTTATGACAAAGGGGGAGAAAAGTGATGACTTGTGTCATTTTAATAGCATGACTTATATGAATTGCAAAAGCTTGTGTGATCTGAATGTCTTATATGCCTTGCAAAATCTTTGAGAATATCGCAAGATCGATTGATCATATTGAAAGCATGCCTTACATTTATATCATGAAATTCATGTTGAATATCTTTAACTCCTGCCGTTGTAAAAATTGTCTCTTATCATTCGACTTGAAAATGATTTTCATCGAAGTTTTGTATTTACTATTGCTTAATGAGAATAACGATAAGTTCTACGGTTAGAACTTATCGGTTTATGCTAGAATTCAATGGATGAAATTCAAGTGTTTTCATCTTCTCATAATATGGCATATAGATAGGGTGAGTTATATTTAACTCCGTCATCAATTGATTGTTATCATCAAAAAGGGAGAGATTGTTGAATCTCGGATTTTGATGATAAAATCAATTGATGGGTTAATTGATCTAATCCATATTATTGAGTTAAGTGTGCAGGAGTAACTACGATAACTAGAAAACACAAAGCAAGAATACCGGAGTCAAGTTCGATGGACGTTTAAGAGTCCGAAGAATCGTCGGAGATGCTGCCGGAACCAACCGAGAGGTAATCGGGAACCTGTCGAAATTTTTGGAGGTTCACCGAAGAGATCGTTGGAGGTTCACGGAGATCACCGAGAAGGCTCGGCTACTCGTTAAAATCATCACAAGTTCGGGAGCTTGTTGGGAGTCCGTCAGAAGAAGTTCGTCGGAAAGCTCGCCGGAACAAGACTCGACGTTCACGATTGAAAACTTGCTTAGGATGTGTTTTGTTATGTAGTTCACTTGCAATTAGGATTAGGATTAAGAGATAATCCTATATCCTGGTTAGGGGCCAATTGGGCCCAAAATTAGACTTGGTTTGGGTGAAATTTGAAGCCCAACAAGTAGACCGAAGGGTCTGGCGGTGGCACCGCCCAGCACTGTCAATGTCTGACAGTGACAGGTGGTGGCACCGCCAGCATCGGGAACCCAAAGAGAATTCAAATTTTGGAGCCCAAATTTGAATCCTCTTGAGGCTTATAAATACCTCTCAAATCTCAGCTGAGATTACAACTTTTTGAGCAGCAAGTGTTTGAGAGAAAGGCCTTAGAAAAGTCTTAGCTAGTCTTGTTTTCAATTTGCTAGTGTTCACCTCCTTCTTTCTTGTTGAAAATATGTAAGAGAGTGAACCGCTTGTAAAAAGTTGTAAGAGGGGTATTCACCCTTCCCTTTCAAGAGATTTGCTAGTGGAAGGTGGGAGCCTCATCGAAGAGGGGCCTCGCAAGTGGATGTAGGTCATTTGACCGAACCACTATAAAATTGGCGTGATCTCTAGTTTGCATTTACTTATTGTCATTTACATTACTGCAAACCATTTGCACTTTAATGCTATACTGCTTTATCTCCGTCTTACTTATCCCTTCAAGTTAAAACGCAATCGAAACGATTTAAAACAAAAACGTTGTTTTTATCGTACGAAGTTTCCAAAAAGTGTTTAAATCGTGAAAAGTTTATCGCACTTTACCGCTGCACTAATTCACCCCCCCTCTTAGTGTCGCTCCAATCCTAACATCATTATATATTCAAATTAAAATATACACAATTTTAAAAACCTTATTTTTCATGCACGATACCGAAAAATAAATCAATCATCATTAATAGGTATATCATACATGATACTCGAACATTAAAATTTTTAAGCATTTATCAACATGTTGATCATGATACCAAACATTCATCATTTAAAGCATTCATGATACATATCATATGCAATACATCATGTACATCATTGTCATATGCATCATTTCAAATTCATGAATATTTCATCATTGCATGCATCATGCCAAATCATAAAATATACAATCATCATTAATGCATGATTCCTAATCATCATTTATTTTGTAACATGATGGTACCAAATTTGTCAAATTACCTCCTACCATGCATGATCGAAACTTCTTATTTGTATACATCAAAACAAATTAATGAATATTTCATGTATTCTTATCATCACATAAGGAATATCAAGAAGAACTATTAGGTGATGAGATAAACATTTCATGAATACAAGGAATTACATAAAAATCATATCATAAATGTTTCATGTATTCATATTATCACATGAAGCATACAAGACAACAATGCAAAGAAATCATGTCATGAAGAATATCAATGTGAAAATTCAGCAAAGATCACATGATACAATCGCAAAGCATGATATAATTATGCGATATATCATGAAATGATAATTTATCATATCAATGAAAGATATCAATGAGGATCAATTCGTGAATACCAAAGATATGATTCATGGTTCATTAAAATTCTTCTTAACAAGTTCACGATCAAGATTTATATAATTCATAATAAAGCAAATTGATGTACAATCATCACACAAGACATACAAGGCAAAGAAATCTGGTTATTTCTATATTATGAAATATATGATATCAAGGCTTATAATTCATTTGAAAAGATATAGCACAAAGAGCAACTTGAAACATTCTTATCAAGATCACATTTTAAAATATTCCAAGTATCAAGATATCAATATGACACTTCATTGAATTCTGAGAAATCGAAAGACAAGTTACACTTCATTTGAAGAATTCCTTTTTGATAAATGTAGGGAGCATAATGAACGATCTTGATTTATAAAGACCTTCATGTTATAATTATCAAGATCATGATTTTAATAATTATTTTCTTCAGCAAAGAATCACAAAAGCACTTTATTTTTGCATAAGAAATCTTATTGTATTATGATTTATAAATTCTTTCTCTACACATGAATCATAGGAGATATGTATGTGAAACAAATCTTTGCAAGTAAAAACACTATCATTCATATTTCAAGATGGAATTTATAAGCAAGAATCATTTCATCAAATCCATTTCAGAAAAATATTTTTCATATAATAAGTGTATGAGAAAATCCGATTGTTAGGATACCAATTGTTAAGCGAATCAGAAAATAAAATTAATACTTTCATGCATTCGGACAAGATTTTGCTATAGATTTTCAAGTTCAATCATGAAAATAAAACATGCTCATGATCATAAAAATTTATTGTATCCAAAACACATAATTTCCAACATGTTAAAGGCATGTAATAGTGTAAAATCATCATGGCAATTAAGTGATTTAAACATTGAATCAAGAAAGTCCGAAAAATAATCTTAACAAGTTCATTCATTCGAGCACATTTTTGCCATAGTTTTTCTAATACACTCATGAAAATGACACATGCTTATCATTAGCTTAAAATCTCATGCATAAAATTGTTAATCAAAATATTTAATTTTATCATTATGCATTTCTTCAAATCAAACATGATTTTTTTTTAATCAAAATCAAGAAATAACAATAGAAATCAACATAATACACATTATTACTTCTTAACCATGATTTCATATTTTCAATCAAGATCATTTTATTTGTTTATCATAAAATATGTAATATTATCATTTTCAAAATTACTTATCATGATCATATATTTTTTTTTTTAAACATGTAATTTTTAAGAAAATTAATTCTACACTAAAAGAGAAAATACATCATGAAAGCATCAAGTAATTTCAAAATAAATTAGTGGGATTTTGATTACCTCATCATTGAAAGCGATTAAGGCGTAGTTTGCCACCTCGCCTTTCTTGATTTTCTCCTCATCTTCGGAGGAGCTCGATTCATCCCACTTTGTGTTCTTCTTCTTTGGCCTCTTCCTTCGTTCAAGTTTATTATTTATTTTAGATTTTTGTTTAATAAACTTATTAAGATTTAGTATTCGAAGTTCAAGTTCATCATTGTCCTCATCACTTGAGTCATCGCTCAAGTGGTATTCATTTGTCTGGAGTTCCAAATCCTTCCTGTTCTTTGGAAGGTGATTTTGTTCATCATGTTCATCATGTGTATTGTACACCATTTCATATGTCATCAACGAACCAATTAGTTCTTCAAATGGTAAGTTGTTTAGGTTTTTAGCTTCTTGTATTGCAGTTACTTTTAAATCCCACTTCTTAGAAAGAGAATGCAAAATCTTGTTTACGAGTTCAAAATCCGAAAAACATTTTCCAAGAGCTCTTAAACTATTAACAACATCCGTGAAACGGGTGTACATGTCGCCTATAGTCTCGCTTGGTTGCATTCGAAAAAGCTCAAAATCATGCAATAAAATGTTAACTTTTGAGTCTTTGACTCTACTAGTTCCCTCGTGCATGATTTCAAGTGTTCGCCAAATGTCAAAAGCTGTTTCGCACGTAGAAATCCGATTGAACTCATTTTTGTCCAAAGCGCAAAATAAGGCATTCATAGCCTTTGCGTTTAAAGAAAAATACTTCTTCTCCAAATCCGACCATTCGTTCATTGGTTTAGAGGGAAGTTGAAAACTATTTTCAACAATATTCCATAAATCCAAATTCATAGAAATCAAGAAAACTCTCATTCTAGTTTTCTAATAAGTGTAGTCCAATCCGTTAAACAATGGTAGACGAACAACCGAAAAGCCCTCTTGAAAGCCATGAAGAGCCATTTCTCTCGGGTGTAAATCCGAAATGAGAAATACCGGGCTCTGATACCAATTGTTAGGATCAAGAGCACTAAGAGGGGGGGGGGGGGTGAATTAGTGCAGCGGAAATCTTTCTGCGATTAATAAAAACTGCGTTCGTACGATAAAAGCGATTTCGGTGTGAAAGCCGATTCTAAGATTACTTTAACTTAAGTTCAAGCGAGATGACGTTAAAGTAAATCTATGAAGATAGTTTGCAGTTATAATTGAAATCAGAATATAAGCGCAAAATGAAATACGACGTTAGTACGATAAAAGCGATTTGCGTCTAAACGCCGATTCGGAAAGCACTGAACTTTGAAACACGTTCGTAAAAGCACAGAAGGCAATAAGCTATTGAGTGTTAGGATCGAGAGCACTAAGAGGGGGGGGGGTGAATTAGTGCAGCGGAAATCTTTCAGCGATTAAAAACGAAAGCTGCGTTTGTTTGATAGAAACTATTTTGATGCAAAAGCCGATTCTAAGATTACTTATGATTGAGTACAGTTTACGTCTAAACACAGTTTTGCGTCTAAGCGTAGTTTGCGTCTAAATGCAGATTGCGTCTAAGAGCAGTTTGCATGTAAGTGCAGTTTGCGTCTTAGGCTCAGATTGCGTGTAAGCGCAGTTTGCGTCTAAGCGCAGATTGCGTCGAAGCTCAGATTGCGTCTAAGCACAGTTTGCGTTTAAGCGCAGCTTGCGTCTTAAGCGCAGATTGCGTCTAAGCGCAGTTTGCGTCTAAACAGAATCAAGACGTAAACGTAAACTGCAAAGAAACTCGTTCGCAGAAATCAGTTTACAGTTATAAACAGAATCAAGTCGTAAACATAAACTGCAAAGAAACTCGTTCGTAAAAGCGCAGAAGACAGTTTACAGTTATAAATAGAATCAAAACGTAAGTGTAAACCGCAATGTAGAGATCGTACGAAAACACCGATTTATGGCTGAATGCAGATTTGAAAAGAACAGAACTTAGAAACTTGTTCGTAAAAGCGCAGAGAGCAGTAGCTATGTAGGAGGTTTGCAGTAATGATAAAGTGCTCAAAATGAAAGCAAACCAAAGATTTAGAGTGGTTCGGTCAGTCTTGACCTACTCCACTTTTGGCTTCCTCCACCGACGAGGTCACCGACGTCAACTAGAAGCCTTCCTTCAATAGGCGAAGGCCAACTACCCTCTTACAGATTCACTCCTTTTGACGGGCTTAGGAGACAACCCTTACAGAAGTTTTCTCTCCTCTCTTTACAACTCAAACTTGAAGAATAGAAAGAGGAGAACTAGCAGTTTTGAGCTCTAAGAAACACAGAAAGATAGCAAGATTTCGAGTGTGTGTTCTGTGCTTTCAGTGCTGAATGGGTGGGGTATTTATAGGCCCCAACCCATTTCAAATTTGGAGCTCAAAACGATCAAATCCCGGAATTCCGGGATCAGGCGGTTGCACCTCCTAACTAGAGAGGTTGCACCGCCTGGCAGAGCTCAAAGACTGAGCCCAGGCGGTTGCACCTCTCTATTAGGGGCGGTTGCACCGCCTGAGTCTGGCTCGGAGACTGAGCCCCAGGCGGTGCCACCTCTTGACTGAGGCGGTTGCACCTCTCTGCCAGAGCTCGAAGACTGAGCTCAGGCGGTGCCACCTCTCTGTCAGGGAGGTTGCACCGCCCAGTCTTGCTCGAAGACTGAGCTCAGGCGGTGCCACCTCCTGCCTGGGGCGGTTGCACCGCCCAGCTTCGCTGGGAGATCCTCTCCTGGGCGGTGCCACCTCCAACCCTGGCGGTGCCACCTCTTTCACTATTTCAGCTCACTTGGTTTGGCTCCAAACTTGGTCCAAACCAGTCCAAACTTGGGCCTAATTGGCCCCTACTTGGGTTATAGGATTAACATCTAATCCTAACCCTAATTAACATGCTAACTATGATTTTAAAGACATTTTCTAAGCTATTACAAAGTTCGCAAGTCATGACTTCTTCTAGCGAGCTTTCGACAAACTTCCGGCGGTCTTCCGATGAACTCTCAGAAACCATTCTGCGGACTCCCGGCAAGCTCCTAGACTTCACGATTTGATCTTAGCGAGTTCCAACAAGCTTCTTCGGCAAGCTCCGATCTTTCTCGGCGAGCTCCGCGAACTTCCAACGAACCTTCCGGCGAGCTTCCGAAAATCCTTCGGCAAGCTCCCAACTCATTCTCGGCTAGTTCCGGTAGCATTCCCGATGAACCTTCGGACTTCCATCGAACTCTCGAACTTGCAACAAATCCTTCGCGCTTGACTCCGACACTTTGTTTCGCTTTATGTCTTCATCGTTATCATAGTTAATCCTGCACAATTAAAGCAAAACTTCAATCGAGACAATTAATCCTAAGCAATTAACCAAGTTGTCCGGCATGTCATTGGTCCCTCGACGCTTCGTCCGATTCTTCGGCGCATCGTCCTTTCCTGCAGCCTATTGCCCAATCGGCCTGTTGACTCCGCAACTCCGATATCCTTGGCACAATACCCGCTCTTCTTGGCCCGATGCTCGAGTCCACGGCCCGAAGCCTTCTGTCGATACGTCGACCGATCCACCGGCCCGACGTCCAATCTTCTGACATGTTTCTCCGGCACAACATGATTTTCCTGCTTTAATTGTCTCATCCTGATCGAGGTATCCTGCGTCACTCAAAACGCAGATTAAATCATAAACATATATCAAGTAGTTTCATCATCAAAATACGAGATTCAACAATCTCCCCCTTTTTGATGATGACAACCACTTGATGACGGAGTTAAACTTAACTCCCGGAGTTTAAACAAACTCCCCCTATCAATATGCCATATTGATAGAACCTTGAATTCAAACTGAATTCAAGTCATTGCAATATTCATCATGAATACTTGCAACACGTCAACATGAACATATGCATAAACTTATGCATCACATGTCATGTCATCAACATACTTTCATCAACATACTTCTCCCCCTTTGTCATCAACAAAAAAGAGAAGTATCACAATCAAGTGTTTGTGATATTGGTTCAACTTATTGCATGAAAAACATAATATCAAGTTTTATCATCATGCAATTTTGCTAGAAAATATAGCAAGTGTTGAATCATGCTTAGAATATTCAAGCTATCAAGTTTTAGATATGCAAGTTTTATAGCATACAAGATAGCACTTGGTATGAAAATTAGAGATGTTCAAGATAGCAAGTTCTACATCATGCAAGCTAGCAAATTAGAGATGTTCAAGAAGGCAACTCTTGCTTCTTGAAATATGAAAATTCTGTCCACTTTGCTAGATGCGCAAGTTAGCATGTTTTGCTTCTTGAGATAGGCAAGATAGCACCTTTGTTCTTTTTGTTTCTTAAGATGTTCAAGATAGCAATTTCTTCTCTTTTGAGAAGTGAAAATTTGCTTTCTTCTTGAATTGTGCATGCAAGTTATCTCCTCCTTAGTCATTGTCAAAAAGAAGGGAAAATCCTTTCTGTCAATTTCTAAATCATGACAAAGGTGAGTAATCATTTTTATTTCAAAATTCCATAATTGAGATAAACCTTGAATTCAAATCAAGGCAATTTTAATCAAGGTTCATATCATATGCAATACATTACGTAGAAAGCATAAGTATTGCATGCATCATTTTAGCAACAAATCGTAGCATTTCATCACATGGCAAGATATCATCAAGTAGAATTACAATGCAAGTTTTTGAAATCTTAACATGATGAAAATTCAAATATGGCACTTATAGTATCAATTCATATATTTCTCCCCCTTTATCATCAACAAAAGGAGAAGTAGCTCTAGCTATTTTAAAATATATGCAAGTTTTTATAACATGAAGCTATATTTTCATCACAACATATAAGCACAAAAGCATAGCAAGATTCTTAGGTTCAATCATGGCAATTCAACACTTGCTTCATGTGCAAGATTGCACTTGCTTTTCTTTGCATGTTCTAACTAGCAAAAAGCTTTCTCCCCTTTGTTTTTGTCGAAAAGAAGGGAGAAATCAATGGCCAAAAATTTTTAATTATTATACAGGCCATATTACAAAATCTTGTCATGATATCAAGAAAGTTCAAGAAGGACATGATCCATTCAACAAATCCTTTTAATAGGGCAAAGGAATTATATAACCAAGAATCATGATTAAAATATTTCAATATCATAGATCAAGTCATGATTCGTGATTCATCATAAAGCAAATTAATTTTCAGTCATCACATAAGGCATTTAAAGAATTTTTGAAACATAGAAGAATGATTAATTTAAGCATGTAATGTTTCAATCAAAATCAAGTCATGAATACCAATACTTTCATATTGTGAGTATCAATTCATGAATACCAAAAGATATTATTTGTGATTTCAATTTTGCAAGATCATGATTATGATTTAGACATAACTTATTCAAATCAAATCGTCAACTTGAAACTCATAATCAAGTCATTAAAATTAATTTCGAAATTCACAAAATATCATGAAATCAAAAGACAAGTTGCATTTCATTTGAAGAACTCCTTTTTGATAAATGTAGGGAGCATAATGAACGATCTTGATTTATAAAGAGCTTCATGTTATAATTATCGAGATCATGATTTTAATAATTATTCTCTTTAGCAAAGAATCACAAAAGCACTTTATTTTTGCATAAGAAATCTCATTGTATTATGATTTATAAATTCTTTTTCTGCACATGAATCATAGGAGATATGTATGTGAAACAAATCTTTGCAAGCAAAGACACTATCATTCATATTTCAAGATAGAATTTATAAGCAGGAATCATTTCATCAAATCCATTTTAGAAAAATATTTTTCATAAGTGTATGAGAAAATCCGATTGTTAGGATACCAATTGTTAAGTGAATCCGAAAATGAAATTAGTACTTTCATGCATTCGGATAAGATTTTGCTATAGATTTTCAAGTTCAATTATGAAGATAAAACATGCTCATGATCATAAAAATTTATGTATCCAAAACATATAATTTCCTACATGTTATAGTGTAAAATCATCATGGCAATTAAGTGTTTTGAACATTGAATCAAGAATGTCTGAAAAATAATCTTAACACGTTCATGCATTCGAGCACATTTTTGCCATAGTTTTTCAAATATACTTATGAGAATAACACATGCTTATCATCGGCTTAAAATCTCATGCATAAAATTGTTAATCAAAATATTTAATTTCATCATTATGCATTTCTTCAAATCAAACATGATCTTTAATCAAAATCGAGAAATAACAATGGAAATCAACGTAATACACATGATTTCATATTTTCAATCAAGATCATTTTATTTGTTTATCATAAAATATGCAATATTATCATTTTCGAAATTACTTAGTATGATCATAATAATTTTTTTTTCTTTTTTAACATGTAATTTTTAAGAAAATTAATTCTAAACTAAAAGAGAAAAATACATCATGAAAGCATCAAGTAATTTCAAAATAAATTAGGTGGATTTCGATTACCTCATCATTGTAGGCTGTTAAGGCATAGTTTGCCGCCTTGCTTTTGTTGACTTTCTCTTCTTCGGAGGAGCTCGATTCATCCCAATTTTTGTTCTTCTTCTTGCGTTTAAAGCAAGTAGTTTGATTCTTTTTGCTTTTTAATTTTTGTTTCATTTGTAGTTTAAGTTCACCATCACTTGAGCTTATGCTCGAGTGGTCTTCAAATGTTCTATGTCCCAAATCCTTCCTGTTCTTTGGAAGGTTGTTTTGTTCATCATTGTCCTCATCACTTGAGTCATCGCTCAAGTGGCATTCATTTGTCCAGAGTTTCAAATCCTTCTTGTTCTTTGGAAGGTGATTGTGTTCAACATGTTCATCATGTGCATTGTGCCCCATTTCATATGTCATCAATGAACCAATTAGTTCTTCAAGTGGTAAGTTGTTTAGGTTTTTAGCTTCTTGTATTGCAGTTACTTTTGAATCCCACTTCTTAGAAAGAGAACGCAAAATCTTGTTTACGAGTTCAAAGTCCGAAAAACATTTTCCAAGAGCTCTTAAACTATTGACGACATCCGTGAAACGGGTGTACATGTCGCTTATAGTCTCGCTTGGTTGCATTCGAAAAAGCTCGAAATCATGCAATAAAAAGTTAACTTTCGAGTCTTTGACACTACTAGTTCCCTCGTGCATGATTTCAAGTGTTCGCCAAATGTCAAAAGCTGTTTCGCACGTAGAAATCCGATTGAACTCATTTTTGTCCAAAGCGCAAAATAAGGCATTCATAGCCTTTGCGTTTAAAGAGAAATACTTCTTCTCCAAATCCGACCATTCGTTCGTCGGTTTAGAAGGAAGCTGAAAACTGTTTTCAACGATATTCCATAAATCCAGATTTAGAGAAATCAAGAAACCTCTCATTCGAGTTTTCCAATAAGTATAGTCCAATCCGTTAAAGAACGATGGACGAAAGACCGAAAAGCCCTCTTGAAGAGCCATTTCTCTCGGGTGTAAATCCGAAATGAGAAATACCCCGCTCTGATACCAATTGTTAGGATCGAAAGCACTAAGAGGGGGGGGGTGAATTAGTGCAGCGGAAATCTTTCAGCGATTAAAAACGAAAGCTGCGTTTGTTTGATAGAAACTATTTTGATGCAAAAGCCGATTCTAAGATTACTTATGATTGAGTACAGTTTACGTCTAAACACAGTTTTGCGTCTAAGCGTAGTTAGCGTCTAAATGCAGATTGCGTCTAAGCGCAGTTTGCATCTAAGTGTAGTTTGCGTCTTAGGCTCAAATTGCGTCTAAGCGCAGTTTGCGTCTAAGCGCAGTTTGCGTCTAAGCGCAGATTGCGTCGAAGCTCAGATTGCGTCTAAGCGCAGTTTGCGTTTAAGCACAGTTTGCGTCTTAAGTGCAGATTGCGTCTAAGCGCAGTTTGCGTCTAAACAGAATCAAGACGTAAACGTAAACTGCAAAGAAACTTGTTCGCAGAAATCAGTTTGCAGTTATAAACAGAATCAAGACGTAAACGTAAACTGCAAAGAAACTCGTTCGCAGAAATCAGTTTACAGTTATAAACAGAATCAAGACGTAAACGTAAACTGCAAAGAAACTCGTTCGTAAAAGCGCAGAAGACAGTTTGCAGTTATAAATAGAATCAAAACGTAAGTGTAAACCGCAATGTAGAGATCATACGAAAACACCGATTTACGTCTGAATGCAGATTTAAAAAGAACATAACTTAGAAACTTGTTCGTAAAAGCGCAGAGAGTAGTAGCTATGTAGGAGGTTTGCAGTAATGATAAAGTGCTCAAAATGAAAGCAAACCAGAGATTTAGAGTGGTTCGGTCAGTCTTGACCTACTCCACTTTTGGCTTCCTCCACCGACGAGGTCACCGACGTCAACTAGAAGCCTTCCTTCAATAGGCGAAGGCCAACTACCCTCTTACAGATTCACTCCTTTTGACGGGCTTAGGAGACAACCCTTACAGAAGTTTTCTCTCCTCTCTTTACAACTCAAACTTGAAGAATAGAAAGAGGAGAACTAGCAGTTTTGAGCTCTAAGAAACACAGAAAGATAGCAAGATTTCGAGTGTGTGTTCTGTGCATTCAATGCTGAATGGGTGGGGTATTTATAGGCCGCAACCCAATTCAAATTTGGAGCTCAAAACGATCAAATCCCGGAATTTCGGGATCAGGCGGTTGCACCTCCTGACTGGAGAGGTTGCACCGCCTGGCAGAGCTCGAAGACTGAGCCCAGGCTGTTGCACCTCTCTGTTAGGGGCGGTTGCAACGCTTGAGTCTGGCTCGGAGACTGAGCCCCAGGCGGTGCCACCTCTTGACTGAGGCGGTTGCACCTCTCTGCCAGAGCTCGAAGACTGAGCTCAAGCGGTGCCACCTCTCTGTCAGGGAGGTTGCACCGCCCAGTCTTGCTCGAAGACTGAGCTCAGGCGGTGCCACCTCCTGCCTGGGGCGGTTGCACCGCCCAGCTTCGCTGGGAGATCCTCTCCTGGGCGGTGCCACCTCCAACCCTAGCGGTGCCACCTCTTTCACTATTTCAGCTCACTTGGTTTTGCTCCAAACTTGGTCCAAACCAGTCCGAACTTGGGCCTAATTGGCCCCTACTTGGGTTATAGGATTAACACCTAATACTAACCCTAATTAACGTGCTAACTATGATTTTAAAGACATTTTCTAAGCTATTACAAAGTCCGCAAGTCAAGACTTCTTCTGGCGAGCTTTCGGCAAACTTCCGGCGGTCTTCCGATGAACTCTCGGAAACCATTCTGCGGACTCCCGGCAAGCTCCTAGACTTCACGATTTGATCTTAGCGAGTTCCAACAAGCTTCTTCGGCAAGCTCCGATCTTTCTCGGCGAGCTCCGCGAACTTCCAACGAACCTTCCAGCGAGCTTCCGAAAATCCTTTGGCAAGCTCCCAACTCATTCTCGGCTAGTTCCGGTAGCATTCCCGATGAACCTTCGGACTTCCGTCGAACTCTCGAACTTGCAACAAATCCTTCGCGCTTGACTCCGACACTTTGTTTCGCTTTATATCTTCATCGTTATCATAGTTAATCCTGCACAATTAAAGCAAAACTTCGATCGAGACAATTAATCCTAAGCAATTAACCAAGTTGTCCGGCATGTCATTGGTCCCTCGACGCTTCGTCCGATTCTTCGGCGCATCGTCCTTTCCTGCAGCCTATTGCCCAATCGGCCTGTTGACTCCGCAACTCCGATATTCTTGGCACAATACCCGCTCTTGTTGGCCCGATGCCCGAGTCCACGGCCCGAAGCCTTCTATCGATACGTCGACCGATCCACCGGCCCGACGTCCAATCTTCTGACATGTTCCTCCAGCACAACATGATTTTCCTGCTTTAATTGTCTCATCCTGATCGAGGCATCCTACGTCACTCAAAACGCAGATTAAATCATAAACATATATCAAGTAGTTTCATCATCAAAATACGAGATTCAACATTGAGGAGGTTTGCAGTAAAGATAAG